>NC_143013.1:136479070-136486570 GCF_055824585.1 Amblyomma mixtum
ATAAATATCTCTCTATCTATCTATCTCTTTATCTATATCTAATCTCTCTCTATCTCTATCTATCTATGTATCTACCTATCTATCTATCTATTTATCTATCTCTATCTAACTATCTATCTATATCTATCTATCTCTCTATCTATCTCTATCTATCTATCTCTATATATCTATCTCTATCTATCTCTATCTATCTCTATTTATCTATATATCTCTATCTATATCTATATATCTATATCTCTCTATCTTTATCTATCTATCTCATTCTATCTATATATCTATATCTCTCTATCTATCTATCTCTATCTCTCTATCTATCTATCTCTCTCTCTATCTATCTATCTCTATCTCTCTATCTCTATCGTCTATCTGTCATCTGTCTATCTATCTATCATCTCTATATCATCTATCTATCTATCTATCATCTATCTCTCTCTATCTATCTCACTATCTATCTATCCATCTCTCACTCTATATATCTCTATCTATCTATAATGTTCTAAATTGATCAACGCCACAAAATAAATAAATTAATTAAAAAAATCCCCTGTGCGCCTTGGTTTCGGTGGCTGTTGGCTTCTGTCATATATATATATCTACCTATCTCTCCATATATCTCTCTATCTATCTTATCTATCTGTCTATCTCTCTATCTATATCTATCTCTATCTATCTAGATCTCCAGCTATCTCTCTCTATCTCAATCTCTATCTATCTCTCTATCTATCTCTAATAAAGGATTAATTACTTATCGGCATCTACCCGAGCGCAGCTATATATCTGTCTGTCTATATATCTATCTCTCTATCTATATATCTATCTATCACTCTATCTATCTATCTATCTCTCTATCTACTATCTATCTCTGTATATATATATATATATATATATATATATATATATATATATATATATATATATATATATATATATATCCATCTATCTATCTATCTATCTATCTATCTATCTCTCTCTCTCTCTCTATCTATCTATCTATCTATGTCTATCTATCTATATCTATCTATATCTATCTATCTCTAGCTATCCATCTCTATCTATCTATCTATCTCTATCTACCTCTATCTACCTCTATCTATCTGTCTATATCTATCTATCTCTGTCTATCTCTATCTCTCTATCTATATACCTCTATATATCTATCTCTCTATCTATATCTAATCTCTCTCTATCTCTATCTATCTACGTATCTACATATCTATTTATCTATCTATCTATCTCTATCTAACTATCTCTATCTAACTATCTCTATCTATCTATCTCTATCTATCTCTATATATCTATCTCTATCTATCTATATCTATATATCTATATCTCTCTATCTTTATCTATCTATCTCATTCTATCTATATATCTATATCTCTCTATCTCTATCTATCTATCATCTATCTCTCTCTACCTCACTATCTATCTATCCATCTCCCTATATATATATATATATATATATATATATATATATATATATATATATATATATATATATATATATATATATATATATATATATCTCCATATATCTATCTCTCCATATATCTCTCTATCTCTCTATCTATCTTATCTATCTGTCTATCTCTCTATCTATATCTGTCTATCTATCTATATCTATCTATCTCTATCTATCTAGATCTCTAGCTATCTCTCTCTATCTCAATCTCTATCTATCTCTAATAAAGGATTAATTACTTATTGGCATCTCCCCGAGCGCAGCTATATATCTGTCTGTCTATATATCTATCTATCACTCTATCTATCTATATCTCTATGTACTATCTATCTCTGTATCTATATATATATATATATATATATATATATATATATATATATATATATATATATATATATATATATATATATATATATATAATTCTCTATCTATCCATCTCTCTATCTCTCTATCTGTCTATCTATGTCTATCTATCTATATCTATCTATCTATCTCTCTGTACCTCTATATATATTTCTCTCTATCTATCTCTATCTATCTATCTATCACTATCTATCTTTATCTATCTATCTATCTCTATCTATCTCTATCTATCTATCTCTATCTCTCTATCTATCTAGATCTATCTCTATCTATCTCTATATGTATATATCTATCATCTATCTATCTATTTATCTATCATCTGTCTATCTATCTATGATCTGTCTATCTATTATCTATCTATCTGTCGTCTATCTATCTCTCTCTATCTCTCTATCCATATATCTGTCTATCTATCTCTCTATCTATCTCTCTATCTATCTATATCTCTATCTATCTGTCTATCTATCTCTCTATCTATATATCTCTCTACCTATCTCTCTATCTTTCTCTCTATCTACCTCTCTATCTATCTATCGATCTATCTCTCTATCTATCTATCTCTCTATCTATCTCTCTATCTATATATCTGTCTATCTCTATCTATCTCTCTATCTGTCTATCTATCTCTCTATCTATATATCTCTCTATCTATCTCTCTATCTTTCTCTCTATCTATCTATCGATCTATCTCTCTATCGATCTATCTCTCTATCTATCTATCTCTCTATCTATCTATCTCTCTATCTATCTATCTATCTATTTATCTGACTATCTATCTATCTATCTATCTCTGTATCTCTCTATCTCTCAATCTCTCTATCTATCTATCTCTCTATCTATCGCTCTATCTCTATCTATCTATCTCTCTATCTATCTATCTCTCTATCTATCTCTCTATCTCTCTCTATCTATATATATATCTATCTCTCTATCTATCTATCCATCTCTCTTTCTATCTATCTATCTATCTATCTATCTACCTCTCTCGCTCTATCTATCTGTCTGTCTGTCTATCTATCTATCTATCTATCAATATCTATCTCTATCTATCTATCATCTATCTATCTATCAGTCATCTATCTATGATCTATCTAGCATCTATCTATCATCTATCTATCTATCCCTCTCTATATCTATCTGTCTATCTATCTATCTCTCTCTATCTCTCTCTCTATCTATCTATCCGTCTCTCTATCTATCTCTCTATCTATATATATATATATATATATATATATATATATATATATATATCTATATATATATCTATATATCGTCATCATCAGCCTGACTACGCCCACTGCAGGGCAAAGGCCTCTCCCATGTCTCTCCAATTAACCCTCTCCTTTGTCACTTGCCGCCACTGTATCCCCGCAAACTTCTTAATCTCATCCGCCAACCTAACTTTCTGCCGTTTTTTGCTACGTTTGTTTTCTCTTGGAATCCACTCCGTTACCCTTAAGGACCAGCGGTTATCTTGCCTTCGCATTGCATGCCCTGCCCAAGCCCGTTTCTTCCTCTTGATTTCAACTAAGATGTCATTAACCCGCGTTTGTTCCCTCACCCACTCCGCCCGCTTTCGATCTCTAAACGTTACACCTATCCTTTTCCTTTCCATAGCTCGCTGCGTTGTTCTTAACTTAAGCTGAACCCTCTTTGTTAGCCTCCACGTTTCTGCCCCATAAGTGAGTACCGGTAGGATACAGCTGTTGTATACTTTTCTCTTCAGGGATATTGGTAAGCTACCATTCATGATCTGACAGAACCTGCCATATGCGCTCCACCCCATTCTTATTCTTCTAGTTATTTCCCTCTCATGATCCGGATCTGCGGTCACTACCTGCCCTAAGTAGACATATTCTCTTACTACTTCCCGCACCTCGCTACCAATGCCGAACTGCTGTTCCCTTGCTAGGCTGTTGAACATTACTTTGGTTTTCTGCATGTTAATTGTTCGCCCCACCGTTCTGCTCTGCCTGTCTAACTGATTGATCATGCTTTGAGATTGATCATTCTCCTTTTCGGGGACTTCAATTATCCGGACATTGATTGGCAGAGTTTAGGCACTTCCTCATTAACATGCAATACAGAGGCCAAGAAGTTCATTGATGTCTGTTTAAATTTTAACCTCACACAGTTAGTCTCGGAACCTACTCGCGTCACGCATGCAACCGCAAATACCCTTGACCTAATACTAACTAATAGCCCTGAGTACCTATCATCCATTAGTTATCTTCCTGAAATCAGCGACCATAAAATCTTACATGCTCTATTTTCATTTACCCCAGCTCAGAAGCACCCATCCAGAAAAACAATAAATCTTTACGATAAAGGGAATTACGATGCAATAACTGAAGACCTTAACATGTTTTTTTCAGAGTACCAATCCACATTCGACACTCACTCTGTTCACGAAACTTGGTTGATATTCAAAAATAAGTTAAATATGCTCTCTAATATGTTTATCCCCAGGGTATCTTTCCAAAATAACCGCAATAAGCCATGGTTTACTAAGCATCTAAAACGTCTAGAAAACAAGAAGAAACGCCTGTTTCGTACAGCCAAACACTGATAATCAAGCCACTTGGGAAAAATACCTTGCATCTGAGAAATCATACTTACTTGCAGTTCGTAGCGCCAGGCGCTCATTTTATCACACTGACTTACCGAAGCTACTAATCAGCAATCCTAGACAATTCTGGCAGGTTTTAAATCCTAAGCACACTCATGATATTACACTCACTAACGACTTGCACGAAGCGGTTACTGACCATGAATGCGAAGAAATATTTAATAACGCATTTGCATCTGTTTTCACGAGTGAATTTGACATGCCTTCACAGTTACCATCGCTCAACACAGAAGCCATCATGCCAGCTATCACATTCTTCACAGATGGTATCGCTTCCATAATTGATAACATGAAACTCTCATCATCAGCTGGTATGGACATGATTAATACAAAACTGCTTAAAATGTGAAATCAACATGTGCAGCCTACTTATCTTTGATTTTTTCGCAATCGCTCTCTTCAGGGATCATTCCAGATGACTGGAAAACGGGGAAGGTCGTTCCAGTCCACAAATCAGGTAACAGAGACTCCCCCATGAATTATCGCCCCATTTCATTAACTAGCGTACCCTGCAAAATCATGGAACATGTCATCTACTCTCAAATTATAAATTTCTTAGACTCAAATGATTTCTTCCATTCTTCACAACATGGGTTTCGTAAGGGCCTCTCTTGTGAAACCCAATTAGCGTTGTTCCTTCACGACTTGCACACTAATATTGACCGTAACAAACAGACTGATGCCATATTTCTAGATTTTGCGAAAGCTTTTGATAAAATTCCCCACCGTCGTTTATTAGTGAAACTTGCACAGCTGAACTTACATCCTAACATACTACAGCGGATTGAGCAGTTTCTCACTAATCGTTCTCAATCAGTGTTTGCTAACGGCCACCTGTCTAACAGTCTCCCGGTTACATCAGGCGTTCCGCAAGGATCTGTACTCGGTCCATTACTCTTTTTAATATATATTAATGATTTACCTGACCACGTTTCCTGCAGTATTCGAATGTTTGCTGACGACTGTGTTATTTACCGCACTATTAATAACTCTAGTGATCAACTTAGTCTTCAAACCGATCTTAACAGCGTACTTAATTGGTGTATCTGGCTCATGTCCCTAAATCCTAATAAATGCAAACTCTTATCCTTCTCTCGTCGCCATAGCCCGCATCGCTTCCAATATTCCATTTCTAACACCCCGATTAATTCAGTATCATCTTATAAGTATCTAGGAGTCACCTTGACTTGTGATTTATCTTGGCGCACCCATATTGGCAACATCATTTCAGCATCGAATAAAACACTTGGTTTTCTCAAGCGCCATCTCCGCCTTGCCCCTCAACACGTAAAATTACTCGCATATAAATCGCTCATCAGACCAAAATTAGAATATGCCTCTGCCATATGGAGCCCGCACCAAACTTATTTAATTAATGCATTAGAAGCTGTCCAAAACCGTGCCACTCGATTCATCCACTCTGCATGCTCATATGACGTCAGCATTTCTTCATTGAAAGCATTATCAGGACTACCGCCCCTTTCGTTCCGTCGTCGCATTTCAAGTCTCACCCTTTATCACAAATTATTTCATTCTTCCCTCAATCGGTCACCGTATATCACAGCAGCCGCACGCATATCTCACCGCACCAGTCATCCCCTACAAGTTGCCCGGCCGACATCGCATACTGCTACCTTTTCCGCTTCATTTTTCGTTCGAGCAGCAACGGACTGGAACGGCCTACCCCCTGACATCGTCAACATCGCTTCATCCTCTACTTTTCAAGAACATGTAACCGATCACCTTCAGTGCTGAATAATATTCGCTGTTTTGTTTGCTCATTTCATTAAAATCCCACCCCTTATGTAATACCCCCGATACAAGGGGGCCTTTAAGGTAAATAAACTGAACTGAACTGAACTGAACTTTGCAGTTCTTGTCCTGAGTGGCTTAGCAAGGCAATGTCATCAGCGAATCGCAAATTACTCAGGTATTCCCCATTAACTCTTAAACCCAACTGTTCCCATTCCAGACACCGAAATACCTCCTGTAAGCAGGCAGTGAAGAGCATTGGCGAGATCGTGTCTCCCTGCCTGACACCTTTCCGTATTGGAATTTTATTGCTGACTTTATGGAGAACTATAGTAGCTGTGCAATCGTTATAAATATCTTCCAATATTTTCACATAGCACTCTTCTACACCCTGATTCCGCAATGCCTGCATGACAGCTGAGGTTTCCACTGATTAAAATGCTTTCTCGTAATCAATGAAGGCTATATATAGAGGTTGGTTATATTCTGCGCATTTCTCTATCACCTGATTGATAGTGTGAATGTGATCTATTGTCGAGTATCCTTTACGAAAGCCTGCCTGATCATTTGGTTGACTAAAGTCCAAGGTTGTCCTGACTATTAGCGATTACCTTAGTAAATACCTTGTGGGCAACGGACAATAAGCTGATTGGTCTGTAATTCTTCATGTCCTTGACGTCTCCTTTCTTATGAATTAAGATAATGTTAGCGTTCTTCCAAGCTTCTGGTACTCTCGAGGTCACAAGGCATTGCGTATACAGGGTGGCTAGTTTTTGTAGCACAATCTCTCCTCCGTCCTTCAACAAATCTGCTGTTACCTGATCCTCACCAGCTGCTTTCCCTCTTTGCATTGCTCCTAAGGCTTTCTTTACTTCCTCCTTCGTTACTGGCAGGATTTCCCATTGCTGTGCTCGACTGCCTCCCTCAGTAACTTGATTAGATTCGCTACTGTATAGATTTGTGTAGAACTCTTCGGCTAATTCAACTATCTTATCCATATTGCTGATGACATTGCCGTGTTTGTCTTTTAGCGCATACATCTAGTTTTTACCTATGCCCAGTTTTTTCCTCACTGATTTTAGGCTACCTCCGTTCCTAAGAGCATGCTCGATTTTCTCCATGTTAAACTTTCTTATGTCGGCTACCTTATGCTTATTTATTAACCTCGATAGCTCTGCTAGTTCTATCCTGTCTGTGGAGTTAGACGTCCTCATGCTTTGACGTTTCTTAATCAGATCTTTAGTCTCCTGAGATAGCTTGCTGGTATCCTGTCGAACAATCCTACCACCTACTTCTG
>NC_143013.1:136491570-136494070 GCF_055824585.1 Amblyomma mixtum
CAATCTCTCCTCCGTCCTTCAACAAATCTGCTGTTACCTGATCCTCACCAGCTGCTTTCCCTCTTTGCATTGCTCCTAAGGCTTTCTTTACTTCCTCCTTCGTTACTGGCAGGATGTCCCATTGCTGTGCTCGACTGCCTCCCTTAGTAACTTGATTAGATTCGCTACTGTATATATTTGTGTAGAACTCTTCGGCCAATTCAACTATCTTATCCATATTGCTGATGACATTGCCCTGTTTGTCTTTTAGAGCATATATCTGGTTTTTACCTATGCCCAGTTTTTTCCTCACTGATTTTAGGCTACCTCCGTTCCTAAGAGCGTGCTCGAACTTTTCCATGTTAAACTTTCTTATGTCGGCTACCTTACGTTTATTTATTAACCTCGATAGCTCTGCTAGTTCTATCCTGTCTGTGGAGTTAGACGTCCTGATGCTTTGACGTTTCTTAATCAAATCTTTAGTCTCCTGAGATAGCTTGCTGGTATCCTGTCGAACAATCCTACTACCTACTTCTGTGGCGCACTCTGTAACAATAGCTTTAAGATTATCATTCGTTGTTTCAACACTACGGTCGTCTTCTTCAGTTAAAGCGGAAAATCTGTTTTGGAGCGACATTCTGAATTCCTCTACCTTCCCTCTTAATGCTAACTCGTTAATAGCCTGTCTCTTTACCAGTTTCCTCCATTCCCTCTTCAAATCTAAGCTAACACGAGACCTTACCATTCTGTGGTCGCTACAACGGACCTTACCGAGGACCTCCACATCCTCTACGATGCCACACACAGTATGAAGTCTATTTCATTTTTAGTCTCACCATTGGGGCTCTTCCACGTCCACTTCCTGTTTGCTCGTTTGCGGAAGAAGGTATTCATAACCCGTAAATTATTTCTATCTGCGAACTCTACTAACAACTCTCCCCTACTGTTCCTAGAACCTATGCCATAGTCACCTACCGCCTTGTCTCTAGCCTGCTTTTTACCTACCTTTGCATTAAAGTCGCCCATCAGTACAGTGTACTGTGATTTCACTTTGGCCATTGCCGATTCCACATCCTCATGGAAGCTTTCAACTATCTGGTCATCACGGCTTGATGTAGGCGCGTAGGCCTGCACCACGTTCAGCTTGTACCTCTTATTAAGCCTAATTACGATAGCTGCCACTCTCTCGTTAATACTGTAAAACTCCTCGATGTTGCCAGCTATATCCTGATTAATGAGGAATCCCACACCTAGTTCTCGCCTATCTGCTAATCCACGATAGCACAGTACATTCCCGCCCTTTAGTACTGTATACGCCTCATCTGTCCTCCTAACCTGACTAAGCCCTATCACATCCCATTTAATACCGGCTAATTCCACCAGCAGCACTGCTAAGCTAGCCTCACTTGATAAAGTTCTTGCGTGATAAAGTTCTATCTCTATCTATTTATCTCTCTATCTCTCTCTAGCTAGCTATCTATCTATCTCTCTGTCCATCCGTCCGTCCGTTCGTCGGTCGGTCTGTCAGTTGGTCTGTCTGTCTGTCTGTCTAAGTCTATTATCTACCTATCTATAATCTATCTATCTATTATCTACCTATCTATAATGTATCTATCGATTATCTATCTATCTATTAACTATCTATCCATTATCTATCTCTCTATCTATCTATCTCTATATCTATCTACCTATCTATCTCTCTATCTATCTATCTATCTATCTATCTGTGTATCTATCTATCTATCTCTCTCTCTATCCGTCTATCAATCTATCTATCTCGCTCTATCTGTCTGTCTGTCTGTCTGTCTGTCTATCTATCTATCTATCTCTATATCTATATCTATCCATCTATATCTATCTATCTAACTCTATCCATCTCTATCTATCTCTATCTATCTATCTATCTATATGTATCTATATCTATCTTTCTATATCAATCTATCTCTATCCATCTCTCAATCTATCTATCTCTATCTATCTCTATCCATCTCTAGCTATCCATCTCTATAGTCTATCTCTATCTATCTATCTGTCTCTATCTATCTATCTATCTATCTATCTATCTATCTATCTATATCTATCTAGCTCTATCTATCTATCTAGCTCTATCTATCTATCTCTATCTATCTATATATCTCTATCTACCTCTATCTATCTCTATCTATCTGTCTATATCTATCTATCTCTGTCTATCTCTCTCTATATCTATCTAACTCTATCTATCTATCTCTATCTATCTATCTCTATCTACTATCATCTATCTATCTATCATCTATCTATCATCTATCTATCATCTATCTAACTCTCATCTATCTATCATCTATTTAACTCTCTCTCCATTTCTCTCTCTCTATCTATCACTCTATCTATATAAATATCTCTCTATCTATCTATCTCTTTATCTATATATAATCTCTCTCTATCTCTATCTATCTACGTATCTACCTATCTATCTATCTATCTATTTATCTATCTCTATCTAACTATCTATCTATATCTATCTATCTATCTATCTATCTCT
>NC_143013.1:136499070-136506570 GCF_055824585.1 Amblyomma mixtum
ACCAGTTTCCTCCGTTCCCTCTTCAAATCTAAGCTAACACAAGACCTTACCATTCTGTGGTCGCTACAACGGACCTTACCGAGGACCTCCACATCCTCTACGATGCCAGGGTGTGCACACAGTATGAAGTCTATTTCATTTTTAGTCTCATCATTGGGGCTCTTCCACGTCAACTTCCTGTTTGCTCGTTTGCGGAAGAAGGTATTCATAACCCGTAAATAATTTCTATCTGCGAACTGTACTAACAACTCTCCCCTACTGTTCCTAGAACCTATGCCATAGACACCTACCGCCTTGTCTCCAGCCTGCTTTTTACCTAACTTTGCATTAAAGTGGCCCATCAGTACAGTGTACTGTGATTTCACTTTGGCCATTGCCGATTCCACATCCTCATGGAAGCTTTCAACTATCTGGTCATCCGTCCGTCCGTCCGTTCGTCGGTCGGTCTGTCAGTTCGTCTGTCTGTCTGTCTGTCTAAGTCTATTATCTACCTATCTATAATCTATCTATCTATTATCTACCTATCTATAATCTATCTATCGATTATCTATCTATCTATTATCTATCTATCCATTATCTATCTCTCTGTCTATCTATCTATCTCTATATCTATCTACCAATCTATCTCTCTATCTATCTATCTCTCTATAGATCTCTCTATCTCTCTATCTATCTATCTATCTGTGTATCTATCTACCTATCTCTCTCTCTATCCGTCTATCAATCTATCTATCTCGCTCTATCTGTCTGTCTGTCTGTCTGTCTGTCTGTCTATCTATCTATCTATCTCTATATCTATATCTATCCATCTATATCTATCTATCTAACTCTATCCATCTCTATCTATCTCTATCTATCTATCTATCTATATGTATCTATATCTATCTTTCTATATCAATCTATCTCTATCCATCTCTCAATCTATCTATCTCTATCTATCCATCTCTAGCTATCCATCTCTATAATCTATCTCTATCTATCTATCTGTCTCTATCTATCTATCTATATCTATCTAGCTCTATCTATCTATCTCTATCTATCTATATATCTCTATCTACCTCTATCTATCTCTATCTATCTGTCTATATCAATCTATCTCTGTCTATCTCTCTCTATATCTATCTACCTCTATCTATCTATCTCTATCTATCTATCATCTATCTATCTATCATCTATCTAGCATCTATCTATCATCTATCTATCTATCACCTATCTATCATCTATTTATCTCTCTCCATTTCTCTCTCTCTATCTATATAAATATCTCTCTATCTATCTATCTCTTTATCTATATCTAATCTCTCTCTATCTCTATCTATCTACGTATCTACCTATCTATCTATCTATTTATCTATCTCTATCTAACTATCTATCTATATCTATCTATCTATCTATCTCTATCTATCTCTATATATCTATCTCTATCTATCTATCTCTATCTATCTATCTCTATTTATCTATCTATCTCTATCTATATGTATATATCTATATCTCTCTATCTTTATCTATCTATCTCATTCTATCTATATATCTATATCTCTCTATCTATCTATCTCTATCTCTCTATCTATCTATCTCTCTATCTGTCTATCTCTATCTCTCTATCTCTATCTCTCTATCTCTATCGTCTATCTGTCATCTGTCTATCTATCTATCATCTCTCTATCATCTATCTATCTATCTATCATCTATCTCTCTCTATCTATCTCACTATCTATCTATCCATCTCTCACTCTATCTATCTCTATCTATAATGTTCTAAATTGATCAACGCCACAAAATAAATAAATTAATCAAAAAAAAATCCCCTGTGCGCCTTGGTTTCGGTGGCTGTTGGCTTCTGTCATATATATATATCTACCTATCTCTCCATATATCTCTCTATCTATCTTATCTATCTGTCTATCTCTCTATCTATATCTGTCTATCTATATCTATCTATCTCTATCTATCTAGATCTCTAGCTATCTCTCTCTATCTCAATCTCTATCTCTCTATCTATCTGTAATAAAGGATTAATTACTTATTGGCATCTACCCGAGCGCAGCTATATATCTGTCTGTCTATATATCTATCTCTCTATCTATATATCTATCGATCTCTCTATCTACTATCTATCTCTGTATATATATATATATATATATATATATATATATATATATCCATCTCTCTATCTATCTATCTATCTATCTATCTCTCTCTATCTATCTATCTATCTATCTCTCTCTATCTATCTATCTATCTCTCTATCTATCTGTCTATCTATCTCTCTATCTATCTATCTATGTCTATCTATCTATATCTATCTATCTCTATCTATCTCTAGCTATCCATCTCTATCTATCTATCTCTATCTACCTCTATCTATCTCTATCTATCTGTCTATATCTATCTATCTCTGTCTATCTCTATCTCTCTATCTATCTACCTCTATATATCTATCTCTCTATCTATATCTAATCTCTCTCTATCTCTATCTATCTACATATCTACCTATCTATTTATCTATTTATCTATCTCTATCTAACTATCTATCTATATCTATCTATCTATATCTATCTATCTATCTCTAACTATCTCTATCTAACTATCTCTATCTATCTATCTCTATCTATCTATCTCTATCTCTATCTATATATCTATATCTCTCTATCTTTATCTATCTATCTCATTCTATCTATATATCTATATTTCTCTATCTCTATCATCTATCTCTCATATGTCTATCTATCATATGTCTATCATCTATCTATCATCTATCTCTCTCTACCTCACTATCTATCTATCTATCTATCCATCTCTCTATCTATCTATATATATATATATATATATATATATATATATATATATATATATATATATATATATATATATATATATATATCTACCTATCTCTCCATATATCTCTCTATCTATCTCTCTATCTATATCTGTTTATCTATCTATCTATATCTATCTATCTCTATCTAGATCTCTAGCTATCTCTCTCTATCTCAATCTCTATCTATCTCTAATAAAGGATTAATTACTTATTGGCATCTACCCGAGCGCAGCTATATCTGTCTGTCTAAATATCTATCTATCACTCTATCTATCTATATCTCTATGTACTATCTATCTCTGTATCTATATATATATATATATATATATATATATAATTCTCTATCTATCCATCTCTCTATCTATCTATCTCTCTATCTATCTATGTCTATCTATCTATATCTATCTATCTATCTCTCTGTATCTCTATATATCTCTCTCTATCTATCTCTATCTATCTCTATCTATCACTATCTATCTATCTCTATCTATCTCTATATGTATATATCTATCATCTATCTATCTATCTATCATCTGTCTATCTATCTATGATCTGTCTATCTATTATCTATCTATCTGTCGTCTATCTATCTCTCTCTCTATCTCTCTATCTATATATCTGTCTATCTATCTCTCTATCTATCTATCTATCTCTCTATCTATCTCTCTATCTATCTGTCTATCTATCTCTCTATCTATATATCTCTCTATCTATCTCTCTATCTATCTCTCTATCTATATATCTGTCTATCTATCTCTCTATCTATCTATCTATCTATCTCTCTATCTATCTGTCTATCTATCTCTCTATCAATATATCTCTCTATCTATCTCTCTATCTTTCTCTCTATCTACCTCTCTATCTATCTATCGATCCGTCTCTCTATCTATCTATCTCTCTATCTATCTCTCTATCTATCTATCTATCTATTTATCTGACTATCTATCTATCTATCTATCTATCTATCTATCTATCTCTCTATCTCTGTATCTCTCTATCTCTCAATCTCTCTATCTATCTATCTCTCTATCTATCGCTCTATCTCTCTATCTATCTATCTCTCTATCTATCTATCTATCTATCTATCTCGCTATCTATCTCTCTCTATCTATCTATCTCTCTATCTCTCTCTATCTATCTATATATCTATCTCTCTATCTATCTATCCATCTCTCTTTCTATCTATCTATCTATCTACCTCTCTCGCTCTATCTATCTGTCTGTCTGCCTATCTATCTATCAATATCTATTTCTATCTATGTATCATCTATCTATCTATCTATCAGTCATCTATCTATCATCTATCTATCTATCCCTCTCTATATCTATCTGTCTATCTATCTCTCTCTCTATCTATCTCTCTCTTTATCTATCTATCTGTCTCTCTATCTATCTCTCTATCTATATATATATATCTCTCTCTATCTATATATCGTCATCATCAGCCTGACTACGCCCACTGCAGGGCAAAGGCCTCTCCCATGTCTCTCCAATTAACCCTCTCCTTTGTCACTTGCCGCCACTGTATCCCCGCAAACTTCTTAATCTCATCCGCCAACCTAACTTTCTGCCGTGTTCTGCTACGTTTGTTTTCTCTTGGAATCCACTCCGTTACCCTTAAGGACCAGCGGTTATCTTGCCTTCGCATTGCATGCCCTTCCCAAGCCCATTTCTTCCTCTTGATTTCAACTAAGATGTCATTAACCCGCGTTTGTTCCCTCACCCACTCCGCCCGCTTTCGATCTCTAAACGTTACACCTATCCTTTTCCTTTCCATAGCTCGCTGCGTTGTTCTTAGCTTAAGCTGAATCCTCTTTGTTAGCCTCCACGTTTCTGCCCCATAAGTGAGTACCGGTAGGATACAGCTGTTGTATACTTTTCTCTTCAGAGATATTGGTAAGCTACCATTCATGATCTGACAGAACCTGCCATATGCGCTCCACCCCATTCTTATTCTCCTAGTTATTTCCCTCTCATGATCCGGATCTGCGGTCACTACCTGCCCTAAGTAGACATATTCTCTTACTACTTCCCGCACCTCGCTCCCAATGGCGAACTGCTGTTCCCTTGCTAGGCTGTTGAACATTACTTTGGTTTTCTGCATGTTAATTCTTAGCCCCACAGTTCTGCTCTGCCTGTCTAACTGATTGATCATGCTTTGCAGTTCTTGTCCTTTGTGGCTTAGCAAGGCAATGTCATCAGCGAATCGCAAATTACTCAGGTATTCTCCATTAACTCTTATACCCAACTGTTCCCATTCCAGACCCCGAAATACCTCCTGTAAGCAGGCAGTGAAGAGCATTGGCGAGATCGTGTCTCCCTGCCTGACACCTTTCCGTATTGGAATTTTATTGCTGATTTTATGGAGAACTATAGTAGCTGTGCAATCGTTATAAATATCTTCCAATATTTTCACATAGCACTCTTCTACACCCTGATTCCGCAATGCCTGCATGACAGCTGAGGTTTCCACTGAGTCAAATGCTGTCTCGTAATCAATGAAGGCTATATATAGGGGTTGGTTATATTCTGCGCATTTCTCTATCACCTGATTGATAGTGTGAATGTGATCTATTGTCGAGTATCCTTTACGAAAGCCTGCCTGATCATTTGGTTGACTAAAGTCCAAGGTTGTCCTGACTCTATTAGCGATTACCTTAGTAAATACCTTGTAGGCAACGGACAATAAGCTGATTGGTCTGTAATTCTTCATGTCCTTGACGTCTCCTTTCTTATGAATTAAGATAATGTTAGCGTTCTTCCAAGCTTCTGGTACTCTCGATGTCACAAGGCATTGCGTATACAGGGTGGCTAGTTTTTGTAGCACAATCCCTCCTCCGTCCTTCAACAAATCTGCTGTTACCTGATCTTCACCAGCTGCTTTCCCTCTTTGCATTGCTCCTAAGGCTTTCTTTACTTCCTCCTTCGTTACTGCCAGGATGTCCCATTGCTGTGCTCGACTGCCTCCCTCAGTAACTTGATTAGATTCGCTACTGTATAGATTTGTGTAGAACTCTTTGGCTAATTCAACTATCTTATCCATATTGCTGATGACATTGCCCTGTTTGTCTTTTAGCGCATACATCTGGTTTTTACCTATGCCCAGTTTTTTCCTCACTAATTTTAGGCTACCTCCGTTCCTAAGAGCATGCTCGATTTTCTTCATCTTAAACTTTCTTATGTCGGCTACATTATGCTTATTTATTAACCTCGATAGCTCTGCTAGTTCTATCCTGTCAGTGGAGTTGGACGTCCTCATGCTTTGACGTTTCTTAATCAGATCTTTAGTCTCCTGAGATAGCTTGCTGGTATCCTGTCGAACAATCCTACCACCTACTTCTGTGGCGCACTCTGTAACAATAGCTTTAAGATTATCATTCGTTGTTTCAACACTACAGTCGTCTTCTTCAGTTAAAGCGGAAAATCTCTTTTGCAGCGACATTCTGAACTCCTCTACCTTCCCTCTTAATGCTAACTCGTTAATAGCCTTTCTCTTCACCAGTTTCCTCCGTTCCCTCTTCAAATCTAAGCTAACACAAGACCTTACCATTCTGTGGTCGCTACAACGGACCTTACCGAGGACCTCCACATCCTCTACGATGCCAGGGTGTGCACACAGTATGAAGTCTATTTCATTTTTAGTCTCACCATTGGGGCTCTTCCACGTCAACTTCCTGTTTGCTCGTTTGCGGAAGAAGGTATTCATAACCCGTAAATTATTTCTATCTGCGAACTGTACTAACAACTCTCCCCTACTGTTCCTAGAACCTATGCCATAGACACCTACCGCCTTGTCTCCAGCCTGCTTTTTACCTAACTTTGCATTAAAGTGGCCCATCAGTACAGTGTACTGTGATTTCACTTTGGCCATTGCCGATTCCACATCCTCATGGAAGCTTTCAACTATCTGGTCATCCGTCCGTCCGTCCGTTCGTCGGTCGGTCTGTCAGTTCGTCTGTCTGTCTGTCTAAGTCTATTATCTACCTATCTATAATCTATCTATTTATTATCTACCTATCTATAATCTATCTATCGATTATCTATCTATCTATTATCTATTTATCCATTATCTATCTCTCTATCTATCTATCTCTATATCTATCTACCTATCTATCTCTCTATCTATCTATCTCTCTATAGATCTCTCTATCTCTCTATCTATCTATCTATCTATCTGTGTATCTATCTATCTATCTCTCTCTCTATCCGTCTATCAATCTATCTAATTCGCTCTATCTGTCTGTCTGTCTATCTATCTATCTATCTCTATATCTATATCTATCCATCTATATCTATCTATCTAACTCTATCCATCTCTATCTATCTCTATCTATCTATCTATATGTATCTATATCTATCTTTCTATATCAATCTATCTCTATCCATCTCTAGCTATCCATCTCTATAATCTATCTCTATCTATCTATCTGTCTCTATCTATCTATCTCTATCTATCTATCTATATCTATCTAGCTCTATCTATCTATCTCTATCTATCTATATATCTCTATCTACCTCTATCTATCTCTATCTATCTGTCTATATCTATCTATCTCTGTCTATCTCTCTCCATATCTATCTACCTCTATCTATCTATCTCTATCTATCTATCTCTATCTATCTATCATCTATCTATCTATCATCTATCTAGCATCTATCTATCATCTATCTATCTATCA
>NC_143013.1:137434222-137482976 GCF_055824585.1 Amblyomma mixtum
CACAATACACAACAGTTACTTTGCGAAATTTAGTCTATCTGCTGTGTTAGCTACATATAATAAACATGGCAATGTACTTTGCTTATAATCAGTCCTAACATGACAAGTGACCATCTTGAACAGCGAGAATGAAGAAGGAAGAAGTGACACATGATCAATGAAACACATGGAGGCGATGAACAGCATAATCAGTATAAAGAATCTCTATTACTAAATCTAGAAAAAAAAAACTGATGACGAACCAGAATACACTGACCAAAAAGCGAAATATTTGGGCATTAAGAGGGTATGGAACTCAATTTTCCTGTACTTTCATTTAAACCGGAAGACACTGTATTGTACATATAGATAAGGTAAGACTCCCTAATTTCCCGGTCATGATTAGTTTTAAAGCCTGATTCTAGAATGGTAGCAGAAACCTAATAATAGCACCGGTTCACTCTTTCGTTTAAGCATTCGCGGTGATTTCAACTGCGATACTGCAAATGTCATCTACCTGCTGCAGTGTACCGTATGTAATTTACAATATATAGATCAGACTGAAACCCCGTTTAGATTACGCTTCAACAACCACAAAGCCCACGTTCAAGCCCTACCGAACTTACCGCTATCAAGGCATGTCCAACTCACCGGCCACTTACTTGATCAGGTTTCTGCTACCATTCTGGAATCAGGCTTTAAAACTAATCATGACCGGGAAATTAGGGAGTCTTACCTTATCTATAAGTTCAATACAGTGTCTTCCGGTTTAAATGAAAGCACAGGAAAATTGAATTCCATACCCTCTTAATGCCCAAATATTTCGCTTTTTGGTCAGTGTATTCTGGTTCGTCATGAGTTTTTTTTTTCTAGATTTAGTAATAGAGATTCTTTATACTGATTATGCTGTTCATCGTCTCCATGTGTTTCATTGATCATGTGTCACTTCTTCCTTCTTCATTTTTGCTGTTCAAGATGGTCACTTGTCATCTTAGGACTGATTATAAGCAAAGTACATTGCCATGTTTATTATATGTAGCTAACACATCAGATAGACTAAATTTCGCAAAGTAACTGTTGTGTATTGTGGTTCATTTATCGTCTTGTGATCGACACTGTGATTCATTTATCGTTCTGTAGACATGTGCCTGATGCTTTTTGTATCGAATTTTATGGCTCTGTTATCCTGTGCGTTGTTCTTCCCTACATATATTGTACCATCCCTCTCGATCCAGACATTCTGGCGAAGGCCGTTCCACGGTCGAAACGTGAATAAATTGTTTCAAGCGTTTCAAACATTGGTCTAAATTCTTACTACTACATACCGTGCCAAGATTTTCCCTTTTTTTGCTGCATTATATATATATATATATATATATATATATATATATATATATATATATATATTGCTACGGGTCGACTCAGAGAAGATGAGGCCGACGAAGTGAGAGGGCGCTTGGCGCGTGCTCGGGCTCCGTATCCTGGACGGTGGCCTGTGTTTTTGGCATCCGGTGCGCCCTGTGCTTGTGTTCTGTTCAGCGTGAGTGCACCAGTGTTCTTCTTGGCGTGAACGCCTCCTGCCACGTAACATCTTGGTGGAGGTGAGGACTTTCCCCTTCCTCTCGTTCTGGACTATCCCAACACGGAGCTTCGCAGCGGTCGCTACACCGGGACCGCTACAATGACGAAGCCCGGCGACTCGCCAAGTGCCACTGCCACTACATTCATGGTCATGGCTCATCCCCGTGACCCCGACATCTTTTCCGGTGCCTCAACTGAAAACGTCGAGAGATGGATCTCCATGTACGAACGTGTCAGCACCCATAACAGATGGGACCCCACCGTCATGCTGGCAAACGTAATTTTCTATTTATCTGGCACAGCAAGGCAATGGTACGACACCAACGGGGACGAACTAACGAGTTGGGACATCTTCAAGGAAAAGCTTCGCGCTCTGTTCGGACCTCCGGATGCTTCGAAGCTCGCAACCCAAAAACACCTTGAGTCGCGTGCTCAGTCCTCCAGTGAAGGTTACGTCACGTACATACAAGACGTCCTTGCCTTATGCCACCAGGTTGACACCTCCATATCGGAAAACAAAAAGGTGGGCCACATCCTGAAGGGGATCGCGGACGACGCTTTCCATTTGCTTCTGTGCAAAGGATGTGATACCGTGGATGCCGTTATTAAAGAGTGCCGTCTCTTCGAGCAAGTCAAGAGCCGGCGCATATTTCCACAGTTTGAACGACTTCCCCATACGGCCGCCACATCTACGTGTGTTTTGCAGCAGCCACCACCTAGCCCACCTCCCACTTCGCCTCTCAATATCACCGACGCAGTCACCCGGATCGTTCGCCGCGAAATGGAGGCCTGTGCACCTGCGGCCCCTCAACCTACCACCCCCAGGCACCCCTTGCCCGATGTCTCCCTCATTCAAGCCGTCGTGCGAGAGGAACTCGCAAATTTGGACCTTTCACATGCTATCTGTTCCATCGGGAACTCTAGCATCCGACCACCAACCAGGAATGTTTTCCGTCCAAGGGCTCCATACTTTCGTCGCTACCGTAATCCAGCAGAGTGGCGGACGCCTGATGATCACCCAATATGTTTCAATTGTTCCTGTGTCGGCCACATTTCCCGGCACTGCCTCAATAGATGGTTTCCGACTCCTCGCACCGAGCTTTCCTATGCCAACCGTTCAGATATGCCCCCCCGTTTTCCGCCCAGACCACCTCATGACCAATCAGATTCGGCCAATGGTCTCGCCAGCTCCCAACCACGTCGTTCTTCCCGCTCTCCATCTCCCCGAGGCCGGCGTTTCCGATCCCCGCAGCACCTTCGATCCTCGGCAGCCTCATACGACCGCTCTGACTTGGAAAACTAGCTGATGCAGCTCCCGGAGATGACGCTGCATCCACGACCAGGCCCACAAATCCTCTACAGACCTCCCACTTGAACCAACTAGACGTTTGTGTTGATGGTGTCCCCGTGCGTGCGCTTATCGACACTGGTGCGCATATCTCTGTCATGAGTGCACAACTTCGTCGTCGTTTACGTAAAGTTCTCACGCCGGCTCGGTCTCGAGTGCGTGTCGCGGACGGTGGAACAGTCAGTGTTGACGGACTCTGCACTGCACGCGTTAGTGTTGCTGGCCATGACCTTCCAGTGCAGTTCACTGTTTTGAACCCTTGTGCTCATGACCTCATCCTCGGCCTCGATTTCCTGTCAGAACACTCCGCCCTGATCGACTGCTCGCAAGGCGTCCTACACCTCGATCTCCCAACCATCGATCCTGAACCCTTGCATTCTCCCCGACTGTATTCGCCCGACCAAGTTTCTCTGCCCTCACTAGCCGCCTTATTCGTTACCCTACGTCCTACCTCATCAGTGGCCGATGGTGACTACTTAGTCGCCCCTATTTCAGATGTCTTGCTGCACCGCAACGTTGCACTGCCCCATACTGTCGCTACAATCAGGGGAAACAGCGTGTCACTACCGTTAATTAATTTCAGCTATTCAGCCCAAGTCCTTCCACCTGGCATATGCGTGGCAACGTTCTCCCCTATTGGCTCCTGCCCAGTTGCCCCATTGGACCCTGCCCATGCATCAGCTCCTGCAGATCCTGTTCACGCTCCTACTTCGACTGACGCGATCACGGCAATGATGCCCTCCGATTTGCTCCCTGCTAAATCTTGTCAGTTGCGTGCGCTTCTCGAGTCCTATTCCGACATCTTCGACCTCCATAACAGCGCCCTTGGCCAAGCTCTTACCGTTACGCACCGCATCGACACCGGCGACGCTCCTCCGATCCGCCGCCGACCATACCGGGTCTCCCATGCAGAACGACAGGTAATCCAGGCGGAAGTGGCAAAAATGCTGGAGAAGAACATCATTGAGCCCTCTCACAGTCCTTGGGCTTCGCCCGTCGTCTTGGTCAAGAAGAAAGATGGCTCGTGGCGCTTCTGTGTGGATTACCGTCACCTGAACAAGATCACTAAAAAAGATGTCTATCCGCTTCCTCGAATCGACGATGCCTTAGACTGCCTCTACGGAGCCAAATTCTTCTCCTCCATAGACCTACGCTCTGGCTATTGGCAAATTGCTGTGGATGACCAGGATCGGGAGAAGACTGCTTTTGTTACTCCTGATGGATTATATCAGTTTAAGGTTATGCCTTTCGGCTTATGTAACGCCCCAGCCACTTTCGAGCGCATGATGGACTCCTTGCTGCAAGGATTTAAGTGGTCCACTTGCCTCTGCTATTTAGACGATGTAATTGTGTTTTCTCCCTCGTTTTCGTCCCACATGGACCACCTCTCACAAATTCTTTCCCTCTTCCGTCATGCCGGGCTGCAGCTCAACTCTTCAAAATGCCGTTTTGCGCGTCGTCAGCTCACTATACTAGGCCATGTCGTCGATGCTACAGGGGTTCGTCCCGATCCAGACAAGATCCGAGCAGTAAAGGACTTCCCAGTACCCCGTACGAGCAACGACGTTCGATGTTTTTTGGGTCTTTGTTCTTACTTTCGTAGATTTATTCAAGATTTGGCCGACATTGCTCAGCCGCTCACCGATCTTCTTAAAAAGGATGTCAGTTTTTCCTGGGGGTCCTCTCAAGACCACGCCTTTGCCCACCTTATAAGGAAGCTTACCACTGCACCGGTCTTGGCACACTTTGATGTGTCAGCTCCTACGGAAGTCCGTACTGATGCTAGTGGCCATGGAATCGGGGCAATCCTTTCCCAGCGTCAATCCGGCACACATCGCGTAATTGCCTATGCTAGCCGCCTCCTATCCCCTTCCGAGAAGAACTACTCCATTACCGAAAGAGAGTGCTTGGCCCTCGTCTGGGCTGTTGGCAAATTTCGACCCTACCTATATGGCAGGCCATTCACAGTTGTTACAGATCATCACGCACTGTGCTGGCTCTCTTCTCTGAAGGATCCTATCGGTCGCCTCGGTCGTTGGGCGCTACGACTCCAAGAATATGACTACGTTGTGATCTACAAGTCCGGACGGTTGCACAAAGATGCCGACTGCCTCTCTCGTTACCCTGTTGCCCACACTAATACTGTGACGAGCGCAAGCGCTATTGACCTGTTCTCTCTATCGCCGTTTACAACTATCGGCGAAGAACAGCGTCGGGATGCGGAGCTTCTCTCCATCATCGATCGCCTAACGTCCGCCCACACCGACCCTTCACTGAACCGCTTTGCTCTCGTTGATGGTATTTTATACCGCCGGAATCTTCAACCAACTGGTCCTGACCTTCTCCTCGTCGTCCCGAAGCACTTACGAACAGTCGTTCTCCACGAACTCCATGACCTCCCGACTGCTGGCCATCTAGGCGTTACTCGCACGTACGACCGCATCCGCCGTCGGTTCTTCTGGCCTGGCCTCTACCGCTCAGTGCGCCGTTACGTTGGTTCTTGCGATGAGTGTCAGCGTCGCAAGCGCCCTGCATCTGCTCCCGCTGGCTATCTTCAGCCCATTGACATCCCTCCGGAGCCGTTCTACCGTGTCGGCTTGGATCTTCTCGGCCCCTTTCCTGAGTCCACTTCTGGGAACAGATGGGTTGCAGTAGCCACAGACTATGCCACCCGGTACGCGATAACACGTGCGCTCCCCACGAGTACTGCCGCTGATGTCGCCGACTTTCTTCTTCAGGACGTCATTCTTCATCATGGAGCACCCCACCAACTGCTCACTGACCGTGGCCGCACCTTCCTTTCAGCAGTGGTAAACGACATTCTTCGCGCGTGCTCAACTAAGCACAAGTTGACGACCGCTTACCACCCCCAAACTAATGGCCTCACTGAGCGACTCAATCGCACGCTTACCGACATGCTCGCCATGTACGTCTCCTCTGATCACCGAGACTGGGACGTCGCACTCCCATACGTTACATTTGCATATAATTCATCCCGCCACGACACTGCCGGCTACTCTCCGTTTTACCTCCTGTACGGCCGCGAGCCTCAACTGCCGCTTGACACATTGTATCGAACATCTCGTCCCCCACATTCTGAATACGCCCGTGAAGCCATTGCCCATGCCGACCATGCTCGCCAAGTCGCCCGTTCCCGCTTGCAAGCCTCCCAAGCTTCTCAGCAACAGCACTATAACCGCCGCCACCTGGACAGTGCCTTCTTGCCTGGGTCCCTTGTATTGCTCTGGGTCCCTTCTCGCCGTGTAGGGCTCTCGGAAAAGCTTCTTTCTCGATATGTGGGCCCGTATCGTGTGCTGCGCCAAGTCACAGCCGTCACATACGAGATTGAGCCTGCCTTCCCCGAGTGCACTTCCCGTACTCCACCCTCCGATATTGTGCACGTGTCGCGCCTCAGGCCCTACCACCTACCTTCTTCTGACACTCGCTAAGCAGCACCGCGACGGTGCTTTTGCGCCCGGGGGTCATGCTACGGGTCGACTCAGAGAAGATGAGGCCGACGAAGTGAGAGGGCGCTTGGCGCGTGCTCGGGCTCCGAATCCTGGACGGTGGCCTGTGTTTTTGGCATCCGGTGCGCCCTGTGCTTGTGTTCTGTTCAGCGTGAGTGCACCAGTGTTCTTCGTGGCGTGAACGCCTCCTGCCACGTAATAATATATATATATATATATATATATATATATATATATATATATATATATATATATATATATATATATATATATATATATATATATATATATATATATATATATAGGAAAAGCAGTGATTGAAATGGGTATCCATAATATGAAACGTGCACGCAAAGGACAAGACGAAGCAAGTGTCAGCATGCTGCCGACGGCAACGTTTTCGGCCTTCGGACAACGCGCACTTTCTACAGATTTATGGCCGGAGGAAAGCAGAGCCCGACGAGAGCACACCGCGCCTGCAAAAAGAGATCAACATGTCAGAGCCACGGGCTCTTCACAGAAAAGAGGGGACCCCGCGATGCCTCCCGCACCCCGGAGGGAAGAGGGGGAACCTCACGCGAGCGGGGGGTAAGAAACGGACCAAGGGACAGGGAAACGAGCGCCAGGGAGAGACAGAGGAGAGTCGACACAGAGTGGACGCGGCGAGTGCAGCGCTGCTCGCACGGCGCGATCTCCATTGAAAGCGTGGACTGGAATCCCTCTAAATTTTCTTAAGCGACCTCAATAAATTGGTTTTTAAACATCCACTGAGTGTCTGCTAACACAAGCTACTTGGAAGAAAAAGTGAAACGCTGTGAAAGTGTGTATGGAGCACAAGTGCCTCCTATTACCAATAACAACAAGGAGTTCCAATACTGTTTTTCCAAACACCGCACATGGAACACGCCTTTCACTCAATACCAGATCTCGACCTTGATGACGCATAAAGAACTACGGATGCCCCTTTCGTGTTGATTGTGCAAGATGGATCTGGCTGCAGTCACGTTGTCACCTATGCTTTTGTTTACTCTGAGCAACAGCACGTAGTGACGCGGCTCCTGGAGGTATTTGTTGAGGAGAATCCCGCTGCAGTCAACACAAAAGTGATGGTGGTTGACAAGGACTGAACAGAAATCACTGCTGTAAGACAACATTTCAAAGCGCACCAGCAGTAGAGCTATATCTATTCATTCAGCTAGAGCCTTTAGAAGTGGAGTATGCCAGCTCGCCGGGAAAGCTGATGTACCAGACCGCCTTTTGTACAGTTTTAATTAAATGCTGCATTCACGTACGCCCAAAAATATGATGAGGTTAAAGTACAGTTGAGCGGTACGTAAACACCGAGGCAAGTAGCTACTTTGAAAAAAAAAAACTGGAGCAACGATGCTGAGATGTGGGTCCGCACTTATGTGACCTGTAGTTCACCTGTGGGAACAATACAACAAACCATGTAGAATCCCACAATGCTAAAATAAAAAATATCTTCGTCAGCAAAACTGCATGAAGCATTCCGAGGACTCCTCAAGATGACAAGTAGCATGATACGAGAGGCACACCACAAAACCATACTCCTCGAGACATGCGAGTTTTACTCCTACTAAGTCTCCAAAATGGTGGAAAACCAGTGCGCAAAAGTGTTAACGCAATATGCCAGCAAGTTAATAAATATGGAGCTGGCAAAGACACGAGACAAAATTCGGTAAATAAGGATGGTCTCTGCAGAAATATATGCGGTGTCATCTAAATGCACTGATGTCTGCCATGGTTTCATTTGAGACCAAGTCATGTACTTGCCCAGCATACTCGAGAATGAAGATACTTTGTTGTTATTTTCTAGTGGTATGTGCAGAGTACAATATGAAACGACTCCTGGAAAAGGCTGTACACAAGGGGTGGTTAAAGTCTTAACAAATACTTTTTCAGTGCACTTACAGCTCCTGGTTCTTTATTTGAAAAGATGAACCGGAACCAGAAATACACATATGCAATGAGGACACGAAAAGCTCTTGCCGACACCCAGGCTGAATGCCAGTGAGATGTGTTTGCGAGACGCCTTGGTTTTCTAGAATTTTTAAATGTCTCATGGCTGAGAGGGGATGATGTCACAGAGACAAATTTCCAACAGCAGCAAATCACGATAGACGTGACACCACGTGTTTGTCCTGCCATCAGTACAGAAAACAGTGACCTGGAGAGAATTGAAGAAATCACCGATGATGCCACAGAACATGCCTGCGACAAAAGCATGGCATCTGCATCAGAAAAAGCCACAACGAGCTATGACAACTTTGACAGCTTTGATCATGAACATGTCTGCGACATCATTGTGGCATCCACATCACAAAATGCGGCATCGAACAGTGGACACCACAAGTGTGCTTTTTGAAAAAGTGGTTACACCATTAAACTTCGTGATGTCAGAACACGAGGGCGGCACTCAAAAAGGGCACTGTAGAACACAGTAGTGAAAAGAAAAAAAAGGAAAAGAGGTTGAGCCTGTTCTCTTCAAGTACCTGGCAGAAAAGGCCCAAGCAAGAAGTAAGATAAAAACCACTTCATGGCGTTCGATGTTTTCCCAATGTTGTCCAGCATTCTTTCTACAGTGCTGTTGTCTGGAGTTGCTGACAAGCACTTATGTCAGCGCTTGATTGATGGAATGAAGCCGTGAGAGGAAATTGATATTGAAGTTTGCCCAGAAGCCTTGCCCGGTGCCTTCCTGGAATACAGTTTCCCTTCCCAAGCTTAAAAAATACTTCACGCCTGATGGATGGACTGCTTTGACATCCTCAGGTGTGCAATACAGCAACTTTTTAGAAGTTATCCTTCAGCACTTGGCTGGAGATTTTCATGTCTTGATTCTTGTATAGTTGCTGTGTAGAAGAACAATAAACTGTGGATTTGTGGTCTGTGCAAAGAAAAATACGACGGAGAACTTAAGATGATCTGCTGTGACCAATGTGTATCATGTACACGTGAATAGCAACCTTTACCTCCAAATTCTTGGCCGATCCCCCAGAGTGGGTATGTGCCATCTTTTCAAAGGCTAACAGCAACAACAACCAATGCTTGGAGTGGTTTCACTGGTGAGTGAATGTGTATTAGTGTGCCAGCTTTGCTGCTGCTGTTGTGAAAAGTTTTGTCTCTGCCAGTTAAAGGGGTGGAGACACCAAATTTGTGGTTCGCGCGTTCTTAGTTTCAAACGTTTCTTATGGCTCCAGGAAGCATGATACACACTCAGATTCATATATTCACAGTGAATAATTTATTATAGCATTTTTAGGTGAACGATTTTCGGTTTCGGTTTCGGAACGCCGAGTTGTACAGTGACGTCACAGAGGGGGAAGATCAACTACATCGTGGGAGGGAACAGCGCGAAACAAAACGACGGACAAAGTAAGAGGACACAAAGACGAGCGCTGACTCGAAACTGAATTTTTTATTGAAAAACGAAAACATATATACATCACACTCACGTGAACAAACAGAGCAACTACCATTGGTCTAGTGGAATCAAGACCATCAAACGCACAATATGCCACGTGGTGAACTCTGAACAAAAGCACCCCTGAATCCCGAAATGAAGCAAGTCACGAATTATCTAAAAACGACACTTCTTTGTTAACTAATGCTAAAGAAGGCTGGCTGATACACTGTGATTCCTTCTTTCGTATGAAATAAGCTTCCATAATCTCCCTTGTCAATTTATCCCGGTGTCTAAACAAAATTTTGGTTTTTGTGACCAAAGGGCGGCACTTTTTCTGTTTTTTATCATTTTCCTTCCCACACTCGCGGCAATGATCTTTCAGATGAGAGTATCTGGTGTCTGATAGTGAATTAAGATGTTCCCTCAGGCGAACATTAATACATCGGCCTGTCTGACCAATGTATACTTTTTTGCACGATAGTGGAAGCTCGTAGACTACAGAGCATGCGCATTCTACCAACGGTGACCTGTGAGTAACACGGCATTTAAATGGACTAACTCCTAATACACTTTCACTACGGTTTCTGATGGCCCGGCAAAGCCCGCTCAACTTGCAAGGTGCCGAAAAAACAACTTCGACTTCAAACTCAACTGCTTCGCTTGGTCATGTGGGCCCACAAAAGTTGTGACGCACCTACTGCTGCATCGTCTGCTTTCCCACACACGTGCTGACCAGCGCATGAAAACAAACAACTGCACGTCTAGTCTCAGCAGCTCGGATTCTGACAGATCTGATTCCAATGAGTGAGGACATCGACTTTTTTTTTGTTCGCACGCTAATATCGCCTTCGCGGGTTCGCGTGAGGATGCGAAACACTTTGCAAAATGCCAGTAAGCATCGCTGCGCCGCTCAACCCAAGCTGCGTCCACAACCGGTGTCACACTTCGCTGCAGTGCAGCAGTACCTGAGCGCTGCTTGCGATGGTCTACAAATATCACAAGAAAAGACAAGATCGCCTTGTTATCAGAACTGCCAGCTATACTCGAGCAGCGACAAAGCATGTCTGCTGATGTTGGGAGCTTTCGGCAACGGCACCGCTCGCGGGCGCTCCGGGCGACGAGCTCTGCTGCTGCCTGGCTGCCGTGGTCGTCGCTAGGCCTATAGCCTGTTTAGCAAGCGGCCGGCGCTTCGGAAGTCGCCTGCGCTATAATAAAAGGCCTACTTTTCACAAATAGCTGTAGTGTTAACAGAATCATCTCACAATAAAATAATAGTATGGTCAATCTCCTCGACGCCTTCGGCAGCGGAGCTAGCGGGCGCCAGGCGAGCCGGACCCCGACGTCGCGCCAGCGGCAGCTGCTAGGCGCGGTTGTGAGAAATTTCCTCATATCACAGTTGTTACCTCTACTAGCAGCTCAGTATTGGTCAGCGATCCTCAAAAATGACACTTTTTTCACATTTCTTGTCCCATGGTTTATTATTTACGTCAAGAACACTCTTTAGCTCGCTTTTATGACGTCGGCAGACGGTATCCAGGCTGACCTACCGGCCGGCAGACTCGGCGTACTTCACGTCCGCACAAGAAAATACAAATCAGCCATGCTACCAGAAAGGATGCTTTCTAGATTCGAGATACGACAGCATGACTGTGTTTAAAGTGGATCTTTCGGCAGCGACACTGCCTGCGGCAACGCCGGCCGACGACCTGCGCGCTGGTCCCAGACTGCCCTAGTCGTCGCTAGGCCTAGCTGCTTTCGCATATCGACTCCGCAGCTGAGGGCGCTTCGGGACTGGCCAGCGCTCAGAAACGTGCTCCGCTCGGCACCCCTCTACTGTGAACTCGTCCCATAATAAAAGTTATGTTCGATTTCCACGACGTCTTCAGCAACAGAGCTAGCAGACGGCGGGCGAACCGCACCAGTTAGCAGCAGCACAAAACCGGCTATGGGGTGAAATTTGCTTGCATCGCAGTCATCACTTCTACCAGGAACTCGGTATTTGCCAACGATCGTCAGAAACGATGCATTTTTGATATTCATATATCCCAGGGTTTGCTATGAACGTGAACAAACAATACAATCGCGTTCTTCAGACGCCGGCGTTCGGCACGAAGACTGGCGCAGACCGCCCGGCTCCAAGGAGTGCGCCCTATGTCATCATGACGCTGCCGCTTCCCGTCGTTGTTGCCGCGAGCGGCCCGCCGTTGACATCTAGCAGGCTGGACGCAGGCAACGAGCTGCAATCGGACGTTGCGACGCTGTTCGCAACGGCGCGCCGCAAACTGAGCGAGTGGCGGTTAGCAGCAAACGCGGCTCGCTGGTGCGTCGACTGCGCTCACGCGGCTGTGCCCCGCTCATCGTACGTCACTGTATTTTGGTATGACGTCACTAAAACTTTATTTTTCTACACCCCTTGTGACGTCATGGTTGATGGCGCTAGCGATGGGTCTAGATCGTGAGAGTGAGCATTTAGGTAATCTTTGGAACCGAATTAAAATATTTTTTAAACGTTTGTTGCGTCCAACACCTGGCTGTGAGTGCCCTTGCATACATAGGAATCCCATAGCAGGCTTTTTATAGCTTCAAAATTTGGTGTCTCCACCCCTTTAAAAACTAACTCAGTGGGAATTACTAGGTGCTGCCAGAAAATCTGCCCGCCCATCGCAATGAAGTTTTGTTTTTAGCAAGGGCATGAATTGGTACTTGCAATTATTGTATGATGATGGAAGAACGTTCAATTTCAAACACTCCTTCAGAGAAGAGTTTAAATGAGCGTTACAAGAGCTTTTCAATAGCCACGTTCACAAAGATGTAAACAGCATGCTAACACAATTTTTGTTATCCTACTGTCATGCATATTATTTGTGGTTTTGCTCAACTTGCAGGACTTGTTCTGCTGTGAATAAGGAGACCACGAAGAACCTTTGGTTCTGTGCGCACTGCACTGGACACAACTAGTACTTGCTCTTGGTGGCTGACACTAATAATACAATTAAATGTCCTGAATTTCCTCAATCTTTATGAACGCACGTAATGGTCTACTAACCGTAGTAATCCTGGACTGATGCAAGCTTTTAATTGTCTTCTGCATTTCACAGCCTAAGTGGTGTCCTTTAGCAGCATATCACATTTCTTTTTAACATTCATGCAATAAACACCGTGATAGGCGTAAGTAGCGACTGCATCAGTGAGACTGGGAGGTGAGGGTTTGCTGATTGTTTTCTACACCTGTACTGTCGGAATCATGGGACAAGCAGCACTGTGTCATAAGTAGGGCCCGGAAATTTAGGCACTAAAAAACCCCGAAATAGGCAGGCATCTAGGCTCTAAAAAATATTGAAATAGGCGCTATAAAGCAAAAAGAGGCGCTTTGCATAATACTCTTTACTCATTAGTACAAGATTTTTAAGTCAAGCACGGAGCATACGCAGTCCTCAACTGAAGCAATAAAGCGCATTCTCAGGTTTTCGAACTTGGAGCTCATTCGGTTTTTGCTAAGCATAGCTTTGTACTTTAAGGCCGATTCACACGACGGACCGTTCGCCCGCGGCCCGCGCACTACGTATTGATGCGTCATCACATTGAGAGGCGCGCTGCCGGCCGTGAGAGGCCGCGGCCGGCAGCGCGCCTCTCAATGTGATGACGCATCAATACGTAGTGCGCGGGCCGCGGGCGAACGGTCCGTCGTGTGAATCGGCCTTTAAAAGGTTTCTTTTGACATCACATGAACTTAGTGGCGCGAACCTAAAATTTGAGAGTTGATAAAGGCTAAGCCTTCAGGTGATGTGGCCGTATCGTCTCCGCGTAGAAAGTTTCTGATTTGGGAAATTGTTTCTAGGCACGTATTTTTTTTTTTCTACCAATTGTTGCATCTTCGTTGAAGCAGTAGCGCCCAGTCCCCGAAGTGCTGCGGTACTTCTGCCACTACCTTCAACAATTCCTCTGTTGAGAGTCCAGCCTTTTCCAACTTTGTCATCCTTTCCTTCAATGTTGACAAGATTGCACTAATGTATGTCAGATCTCTTTCCAAGCTCGCCTCTTGCTACATTTCGAGATAAACATACGTTCAAGTTACAATTCGAGAAAAACGTTTGGCGAGACCCGCGCCTTTTGTGCGTGCGTCGGCGCGCGCCTTTCACCATACTCAGACAGATGTCCAAAAATTAAAAAAACGGCACCGAGGACCGAAATGCCGGATTTAGGCATTTATAGGCAACAAGTGCTGTTAAATAGGTGGTATTTCCTAAAAAACTGGAAAAAGGCAGGCAAGTGCAAGAATCCCCCGTTTAGGCATTTATAGGCATGTTTAACCAAATGCCTAAGTTTCCGGGCCCTAGTCATAAGGTATGCACTGCTCGGTATTAGACTGCGTCTGTTTGTTTCTAAATTTTTGTTCTTCGAGGATAGCTAAACCTCACTCGTAGCTCAAGTGAGGTTTTCTGTAGCATATGGAAAGCTGTCCTCTGTAATCTACATATCGTAGCACATATGACCCCATTTTTTCAATGTTTGAAGAGTCTCTGGGTTCACTGCCATCTAGGAATCAGGAATTTCATTCGTAAGTGAAAGCAGTGCTCTAATAGACCTTTTCACAAATTCTGCAGCGCCACCAAGCGGCCGCGCAACGCACTCTGGGTAAACGGAGCGCCGCGGCGCCCGCGGCGCCGCGCTCGCGTCTTTTCGTCTGTCTCTCCGACTGTGCCTGATCACCGGAAAGCCTTTCTCTGCCATCTCGTCGCCATTGCTGTTTCTTATGCCTGTGCTACACGGGAACGTTCGAATTACATCTGAGCAGAATTGCATTTGAGAATTGGAATGACATTCAGACTCGATGGACGCGGGCGGTGCTACACGACCCTTTCCCAACGCATTCAAAGCCTCAGCTCGTTTTCAGTGTACAACGACGACGACGGTCACACTAGTCCGACAGCGACACTGTATATATCACGCTCAACAGGAGCATGTTATTATAGTGAAATATCTAGTTTACTATGATATGATTGCAGTGGGACAAGTTTTTCAGGCCAACGACACCGACGAATCCGATCGGCGGACGGTCAGTCTTGTCGGCGGCTGAGCGAAAGCACAGTGATGAGGCGGCGATGTGAATATGTTCGCGCTTCTAAATGAGCGAAACGAGCGGCTATATTTCACATATCCACACCTGAACACTCCCCAGCGATAAGCGCTTGCCAAATTAATTTCCGTCGACGACGACTCTCTTCCCTTCCTCGACGACTAGGCCTAGCGAGTCCGCAGGGTAGGATCTGTGATTGCGGCGGTTGTTAAGAGCGAATCATAAGCTTTAGCGAATGAAAATAATCACCGAGTGTAGTTTTGGCAACAGTGACCTGAAATCAACTATTGCTTACATCGCAGGGCACGCATATGATGAACGGGAAACGCCGGTGTGACCCAAACTGCCGAGCCGTGCTTTACGGCCAGCAGCAGTCGTCGCTATCGCTTGTGGATAACAAGTTAGTCCGTTTCAGTTAAAGCGAACAGTCGCCAAACATACTACTGGATAAAGTAGTTTAAAATAAAGTACTGGTCACGTGGGAGGAAGCCGGCGCAAGAAGCGAGAAGCGCCGGTTTTGCGCGATGTCAACAGCCCGCTGTCAAGTGTTTCTCAGGGGTGCGATCGCATCACCGCTTCCCACACATTATCGCACTGCGTAAACAAGCACGGCTACTGTCGGTAAAAAAGAAAACAGGTTGTTTAATAGAACTAAAGCGCCGGTTGCGTTTTATGTCATGAAAACGAGCACTAGCACGAGTGCACTACAGTATGAGTGCACTCGTTCTCATCGGCGCACTCCTGAGAAATTTCACGCTGACGCGGTAGATGTTCATTGCTGTAATATTATCTTCAAGCACGCCCTTAGACAGACTAACAGATAACCACCACAGCAGTGCGCTGCAACATTTTGCTAAGAGGCAACCAACAACGCGCACGAGAAGACGCACAACGCCTGAACACGGCGGCACAACACAGCAACACGCTTGACAGCAGCCGACGCGGGAGGCGATCGCTCCTTTCTCCCATCATGCTTTGCGCGGATCCGCTAGGGGATGGCGCAGCGCTGCAATTTGTGGAAAGGTCTATACAGCGCAGCGACATGAGAAGTTATGCTTCCTTAGGTGCGTGCTGAAATTCCTGCATGTGATAACAAAATATGGCGTATGGTGGCGTCTTCGCATGCGGCGATCTAAAAGGAAGGTGGTGAGGGGGAAAACCACTTGCTTAGAAGAGCAAAAGGTGCACGAAAGGACGAAGGTCAGCAGCACGGGGACTGGCCAACCGGCACTTATAGCTACCTCGCTTCACAAAAAGCTCTTCCGAATGCCGCGCAGGTCTCAACCGGAATACGTTAGAAGAGGCAAGCGGTGTGCCATTATGAGAGCGCCTTAATCGTAACAATCAATAAAGCTAAGTACTACCAACGCGAAGGAGGCCGTGCGGCCTCGAAGGAGGAGAAAGACGCGAAGTGGGGTTAGAGGGAAGGAGAATGTCTCAAACAACGTAATAACTGTGACGTCTTGCACTCGTCAGAACCACACAAGTTGGAAATTCTGAACTTAAGAGTCGTGTCATGCGGGCGAGCCGAAAAGGTGCTTTTTCACCACCATGTACTTAGTCACGACCAATGTGTTTTTTCGAACTTGGAAAATGTCTGAACGCTTGTTTCGTGAACTTCGCAAAGCTGTCATACTTCTCCCTTAAGCACATCTCCATCACAGCAACGCCAAAATGCCTGTAAAAGCCACCAGCGAACTGGTAGAGGCCGTCGAGCATGGATGGGGAAAAAAACAAAAGCAGCAGCACGCGACTGCGCGACGAGCGCGAACGCCATTTTTCGTTGCTAGATGGCGCAAGCGACCCACGTCGTGCGTGCACAAGCTTCCGGTTAGCGAACACGACATCGTGCGTATACAAGCAATCAAGCTCAAAGGAAGGGGACGTTTTCAAAATCTAAAGGATTTGCTAAAGGATACGCTTGTGGGTCAGGGACCGGCAAGACGGACTGTCCGCGGAAAAAGCGGCGCAGCTTGCGGACGAGTGAGTACGTGGCAAGCCGCAACTTTAGGCAGCCTAAGGCGGGTCAAAACTTCAGGAGCGGGTGTCACCGGTAGAAATTTTATTCCCGGGAGTAGCAGAGGACTCGTGGAAAAACGGACAACAAAAAAACGTGGTTCGTTGCGCCCTGATACCTCACGTAAGGCTCAGGAGTCTGGGAGTAAAGAGAGTGGTGCTCATTATCCAGAGCTGGAAAAAAGAACCCTCTTGATGTGGTAAAATTCCAAAGAGACAGGCCATTTTCCTTCCAACTGCGCGAAAGAAAGGCCAGTGTTGGCCTCGTTGTGTCACCACCCAAGAACCAAGACCTTCCGCACCGTAGACTAGAGATTTCATCATAAGTGGACAGAAATGAAATTACTGAGGGATTTGACAGTCAGCATGCATATAGTCCATCCTAAATATATCACGGAGGAAAGACTATGCATAGGAGTGCGCATGGATTCTTCGGGCAGTAAGTGAAGACTCTGTGTGTCTGCCGATGGCTAAGGCCGAAATTGAGGGTCCATTTGGCACACTAAAGGCAGTCTCGGCTGAATCGAAGGGTCTGTCTTTATCTTTTTTCGAACAGTTCGGAACAACTGCTGAACGAGGGACTGCGCTTTCGCTGACGCCGAAGCCCAAGTAATGGCTGTAACTCGGGCTAAAGCGCGACGACTTTCGCAGAGTTTTATGCCGATGTTGTCAGGGAGGAGGAGGAAAAGGGCCATATTGAAATGGCTGCACCTAAGGAAAACGGGGGTGGCGTAGCGCACAAGGCGCAGAGCAACCAGCGCTGTAAAGTAACGGAAAGTGAGCTAAAGACTTCGTTTGTCGCTCCTACTGCGCGCATCCTTGATCAGCTGCTTGAGCTGAACAAAGAGAGGCGGAGGTCAGAAGAGAAAAGCGACCAGACTCTTTAGGTATTTAGAAATTACATGACAGAAGGCGTGTCATCACATAACACTTCCTTCCGTGATGAAAACGGTGTTTTCGTACAGTCACTACGAGGATAAACGAGGAAGGAAATTTGCTAATCTATCAGTACTTGCTCGATATCGCAGGGAATTGCTAGAACTCTCTAGACAATTCATGAGCTGGACACCTTGGCGTAAACACAATGAAAGAAAGGTTGCTTCAGGAATTTTGCTGGCCACGTTGTTTCATAGATGTTCAGGCTTTTGTCCGAACCTGAGAGATTTGTCAGAAAGTCGGAAAATCCACCGCCAAGAGGAAAGTTGGAATGGCAAACGTACCTAATTTCCGAGACTTTCCACCGAGTTATTGCTGACATTGTAGGACTGTTACCAAAAACAAAATCAGGGCACATGTATCTGTTAACATTGCTGTGTCCCGCGACTAAATTTCTGGAGGCCATAGCACTAAAGGAAGCAACTTCTATTATGGTGGTGGATGGTCCGTTGGCCTTATTTGCGCGTGTCGGATTCCCTGTGGAAATACAAACTGGCCAGGCAACGACTTTACTAGTCCTCTGACTACCAATTTTCTAGAAAAATGTGGGATACGAATGTTATACAGTGCTATTTATCATTCACAGTGTAATTCCTTGGAAAGATGACATGCAGTGATCAAGAGTGTATTAAGAGCTATGTGATCAGAGAAGAAATTGGACTGGGACTGCTGCCTTTCGGGCGCGCTTTTCGCCTTACGCACAGTCCAACATGAAGGGACTAGGTTTGCTCCAGCAGAGCTGGTATACGGGAGAAATCTTCGCGGTCCGAGTTGAGTTTGCCGACCGCCGGGCAGTGGGCCATCCACATCTCACCCCAGCCGCCGCTGACTTGGTCCTTGTCTTCAGATGTTCTAAGCCGCTCGTCGCGTGGCCCCCACCCCGGCGACGGTCGCCCGGCCCTTCTAAATCAAACAAAGCAAATGCTACTGGCAGAGCGCATGCCGTTCCCAAAAGTAAAAGTAGTAACCGCACAGAGGGGTGCCGGCATGGGATGGGACGCACCCCGGCGCATTGTCTGAGGTCAGTTTTATGGCTTTTCTTGAGCGGTGTCGAACAGTGTCAAAGAAAGCTTCAAGGACGTTTGAGGGGGGGAAGCTCACGTGGAAGGCCGCTGGGTGCACGCGCGAACGTCTTGCTGCTGGATGGCGGGTAACGAGCTGTGCTTCCCCTTCTTCTGGCCAGAGAGCTCAGATGCCACCCTGTATCTGTGTTTGGAGCCACAGCTGGTGGAAGTTGTGCTTTTGTGCATTTTGTTGTCTTGTCAGTGCGTTTATACAGTCTGTGGAAAAGCGCAAAAGCGCGATCGGCTTCTTGAAAGACACGCGGTCCTCGCGAGCAAACAAGCTCGTGAGTACCGGAGCGTCATTGGTCTGTTCAATTGTGGAGAAAATGCTCCAATTGCTTCCAAGAAGCTTATCTCAGATTGGTCACTAAAGTGGTCCCCAGAATGCTGGGGAAACTGATGTAAGGAGGCGTTTTCGCTCCAAAAGGAGACACTTGGGCAGAGGGCTCTTGGTGGAGAGTCGGAGTCGTGAGAAACAGACAGGGTCTAGCTTTGCGCTGGCCATGTTCCGAATAACGAGGAGCCGCTACGCGTAGCGCGAGCTAAGTCGGTCAGACAGGACAGAGTTTCGTAGGGGCGAGCTCTGGCCTGACGGTCCCGATCGTTCTTGATGCTAGCAACCACCCTGGTCGATGTATGAACAGTGTAAATAGTTTGTAAATAAACCAAGCTGTACAATTCTGCAAAGAAGTTCGTCTACGCCTCATCTCCCTCGTGCAATGGTCGCGCCCAAACGGACCCCAAACTCCACCTGAGGAGGACCTGAACTCTAATCTAACTGTCTGCTTAAGACTTGTCCGTGAGCTCTGAGAGGACGAACGTGTGGACAATGTATAGTCGATTATGCGCTCGCACTACTGGAGAGGTTAAGCGAGACGAAATAAATTGTGATGTCAATCTTGAGAACAGCTCAGAAGGTAGCGAAACGCTACTATGACAAGAATGCCAGGAAGAGATCATTCTAGGCTGGTGACAAAGCTACGACATGGCGGCCTAGCAGGCTCCTTAAGTTGGGGGTGCAATGGGATTGACCCGTTGAAGTACTGGATCGCATCTCTGAAGTTATGTAGTTGGTGAAACTCCCTGGTAGAAGACGCAAAGAAAGGGTTTATCATGTTAACATATTAAAGCCAATTCTACAAAGGAAAGAGGTCGTCAGCATGCATTACCTTACGCATGCTACAGGACGTTCCTGTAGATATTCCTTCTTTTCAGGAGGAATCAGCTACCCGAATTGAGGAGATCCTCGTGTACACCGTCGACCGATATGAGTTGAGATGTGAGCATGTGGAGGATATTAAGGACCGAATTTTCGCACTGCTTCAGGGAAAGACCCGGTAAAACCCACTTGATAACACACGACATTGAACTGACATCACAGGTCCCTTCCAAATCTAAGCTGGACCAAGCGTCTCACAGGCAAATGAAAATTATGAAGAGATGAACAGAATGCTAGAACTCGGAGCCTTGCTCATCCTACGCGGCGGCCCCTCAGCCAGAGCATCCTGGCCAGGCCAACCCCCAAGAGGCTGTGTTAGAGCCTCACGAGTACTGTGCAGAACACGCTGCAAACACCCGCTCCAGCGACGAGGCCGAGGCTACGGGTGGACCTTCCCAGCTACGGCGGCTATCATGATCTTGTCAGTGCGAACGATTATCTGGATCGCGTGCTGACTTACCAGCGGGCGACGGGGCTTCCCGATGGCGAGGTTCTGGCACGTGCCGTGCCAGTCGCACTGACCGATCAGGCTGCTCGCTGGTTCCGCCTCACTGGTCACTGGTCACGCACATTGGAGGAGTTCCGAGCGAGGTTTCGAGACGAGTTCTTGCCCTCAGATTACGAGCGTCGTCTGCGGCGCGAGTTAAGGCGCGAATATAGTCCGACGTAACGCAAGCGAGCGAGCGCGCGCGCGCGCACGCTGCGTTGCGTTTGTGAAAACAGCTCCGTCTATAGTTCTACGCACTGCAGCGGTCAACGCAACCGGCGGCTGCCAGCGTGCCCCGACGGGCCCGGTGCAGAATTGGCTCCTGCTCCGATTGCGCGCCGGCGCCGCCGTACTCAGCATCCGGACGAATCCCTGCTTGAGCACGTGAGGGCGATGGACGAACTTTATCGTATCGCAAACCCCTCAGCTCCGAAGACAAGCTCACCTTACCTTCGCAGCTTACCTCTCACCATACCTCTCACCGCGGCGCAGCGCCCCCCCCCCCCCCTCCGCACCAGTTGAGACTAGAGAAGAGAGCCCCGAAGAAGCGAGCACTGAAGTCCAAAATGTGACCCCAGCACCACCTGCAGGACCAAGTGGAGAGAAGGAAAAAGAAGTAGAAAGCTGCATAGCCGCCCCACTGAGGCAGCAGCAGCCGAAAGCGATGTGGAAGCCACTTCAGCGCGCCCCAAACGCAAGCGCAGCCCGCGCAAGAAAACAAAGACAAAGAAGGCAACATCCAACTCCTCAAAGTCCTCCGAGGGTGCATCGCTCAACAAGCGCGCCTTCCTCAAGCACCCGCCCCCATCATCAGGTGACAGCGAGTCAGACAGTGAATGGGAAAGCACCTTCCAAGAGCCATCCCCGTAATGCGGCGTAACAGGCTCGGCTGCTCTGACATCTCTGACAGGACTTACCGAGTCCTCGTCAGAGACGCCGCCCCCCCTCCCTCCTTCCCCGACGCAGACGATAGCCCATCTAGTCATTGAACCTGCCGCGCACCCTCTGCCCTTCTCTCAGGACATTTAATGTCCGAAGTCATTCACATGGCCAAATCCAAACGCGTAGTCATCCTTGCTCTGCAGGAAACATTGTTATCTCTGAACTGTCTGCCGACGTGCCGGTGCGTCTCATTGATGCCAAGGATACCGTGGAGCGCTTAAGGGCGGATAGCAACCATGGCCTGGCAAAGAGCACGCGTCGACGAGGGTTGCCGTAGCGCATGACCATACACGGAGCTCCAGTTCGCATCGTATCGAGTATCCGCATGTGGCAGAAGCTACACAAGGCTACCCTAGAACGGCGACCTCGCCAAGGTGCGACGGCGTGGGCATGATGCAAGCAACGCTGGCTCCGCCCGGGGGTCAGTTTACCGTAACCCGTCGGTTGGAGAAACGTACACGTCGACGAGGAGCAAGCCCACAGGACGAACAGACACGCCGAAAACACGATCTTTCTATCGCAGCGTGAGAAACAGTGGTTGCCTGCGGAATGCTGGTGGTGTGTGTACATACGTGCTGTGGCGGACGAGCAGGAATTCAAGGGCGGCCTTTATGGTGCCTTGGGAAATGAATGGCAATTTGTGCTCTTCGATTGGTGCGTGCCCAAGGACAACAAATTCCCTGCCTACGAACATTACAAGGCTTAAAACCATGGGTTTCCGCCTCGTAGCAAGAGGATTCTCTGAAATCTCTCTGTAAAGATGTCAATAAATTCTAATTCGCCTACGAGAGCTGCTCGCATCCGAGGTTTCTCGACACCTCGCTGGTCTTCGCTAACTGTTGGCAGCGTGGTGGGATCAAGCTTGGTTGACCGACGGAGGACAGCACGCAGAGATCGTAGAGACTGGCAGTTGCGGAGTGTGAGTACTGGCATTGCTTTTGGTTGCTAGGCTGATAAGATAGAGATGTAATCTTCACCCTGGTGAGGCCAGCCGCAGAAGCGTGAATGAAAGTACTTCTGGGTGGAGGCCACGGCATTGTCGTACATCTGTCAGTCATGGATTTGAAGCGGCTACTCAAGACTCAGCTCGTGAGTCTGAGTGAGGAGCTAGGCATTAAGCCTAATATCATCGTGGCAATAGAGTGTTTTGATGCCGAGAGCGGGCAAGTAGAAAAAGCAGGGAAAGAGATGCAAAGATGTCAAGTGGCAGAACAAAAGCAGTTAGAGCTGGAAGTAGAGAAACTTCGCCTAGAAGTTGATCTCTGAAAGACGAGCAGTGTTCAAGGCGTAGAGGCAGTGGCCCGGCCAGATCTATACGGTCCATCGAAACTGTTGCAGCCCTTCAAGACTGGGCAAGACGTAGGCCTCTATCTTGTTAACTTCGACAGAGCGAAAAAGCGCGGTTTGGTCGCTCTTGGCCGCGACAGTTGTTAAGCTTCCTACCTTGCGAAGCAGTGGATGTGATCGCTAGACTCTGCTGAGGACTCGGACAATTGTGATAAAGTGAAAGAAAGCCTTCTTAAGAGATTTCGCTTATCGCCAGAGGCATTGAGGCAAGGTTTCGGAGCCTAACAAAGAAGCAGGGCGCTAGCTATGCAGAATCTGACTATGAGTTGAAGGCAAACCTAGTGGAATGGGTGAAAGGCGCCAAAGCTAATGATGAGTTTAGTAAGCCTCTAGAAATTATCGCCGTCGAGCAGTTTCTTTCGAAAGTTCCAGAGTCGATGAAAGCTCTGTGCAGGCAGCGGCCGACCTGGCGGACGAGTATGTCTCCCGCCGAGGGCTACGAGAGGAGTTTTCTTCCGCCAAGCCGGCTGACAGGGGAAAGAGCTGGACAGAGGCCAGGGGAGAGCTGAAGGAAAGCCGAAGCATGAGTCTCCAGAGGCTACGATAAAGCCTACTAAAGTTGAGAACACACAAAGTGAGCGAGAGAAAAGGGGAGATCATGACCGCTGAAAGAAAAAAAATTTTCGGGCGCGCAGGCCTCTCACATGCTATAAATGTCAGGAAACTGGGCACATTGCTTATGGATGTCGCAAACCAAAAGTAACGTTTGCTTACGCTTGCGATTCAGCCTGAAATAAGGAGCTGCTGAGCCCTGTTGCGTTGAGGGACACTGCTGGTGTGTGTGCCCGCGAGCTCGGGAAACTTTGTGCCGCGAGCCCTCCGCGCCGCAGGGTGCCGGCCTCGTCGCGGACGCGGGGCTCATGTTTAGCCGAAGACGCACCCCTCTCGGGCTTGACATGTTTGTGGGGGTCGCGGTTGTCCCCTCTCCTCTCGCATCGGAACTCGGGGTGGTCTGGATTCGGCCCCCAAGCACGGTTCTTCCCGAGAACCGCGGCTTGGTCACGTGACCACGGCGTTCGAAAGCTCGATCGTCAACGGACAAAGGGAGTCTTCCTCCAGCAGCGGAAGAGAGCAGCTGCTCGGGGAGCCAGTCTGTAACTTCCAAAGGCCTGGGCCCCTCTTTTCTTTTGGGTCAAATTGTTTTAATAAACACAAATTCCTGGCCTTCACCGAGTCCACAGCCAGTAGCTCGCAACAGCCCATACTTGTTTAATGTTACTGTGAATGGAAAGACATATCGGGTGCTCAGAGACAGCGGAGCGACAATTGACCTCGTACCTCCGGACTACATTGAACAAGCGCAATACAGTGGCAAATGCGCCTGGATGAAACCTATACTGGAAGAAGCGAGCGTTTTCGTTCCAGTAGCTGACGTGGTCATAAGCCAACCGTTCGGTACAGTTCATGAGGCGGCAGTTTAAAACAAGCTACCCCCACAGTACCCGTACTTCTTTTCTAACCGAACTGGCTGACTTCTGAAAGATGAAGGAATAACCTTGACAGAAGGAACTGTTCAGGCTCAGACAAGAGCTAAAACGCGTGCTCTCGCTGCTAAGTTGGAGACGACGGTGCCTAACTCTGATGAGGATGTGACAGAAAGCCATGGCACGTGTGCACAGCCTCCAACATTGCAGATGGGCGGTCACAAAGAGAGCGAAGGTGAGAATTCACACAGACAGAATAAAACTGAAGCGCAACCGTCCACATCGCCCTCGGATGAATCGGTGATGGAGGCGGAAGGAGATAACGCAAACCAGCCAGGGCAATCAGAAAACGCAGTACTGGATTGTGAGGGATTGTTTGTGCTTCTACCGTCAGATTCCCTAAACCGCATTCTTGGAAGGGTGACCAGGGACACTCTTCTTAAGGAGCAGGCAGAAGATCCGACGCACAAAGATATGAGAGAAACGGCTAAAGAAGGAATAGCTCGTAAGAATGTGCGCTACCTAGTAAAAGATGGAAAAAAATTCAGGGGGCACTTTGACTGTCTAAAGTGCGTAGAGGCGAAAGCGTTTTCCGCACCACTTTCAGTGCTTCTGTGGCACTGGTGGCGTCACATGTAATTGAGTACTAATTACTAAGTGACGACAAATCACTAATTAATGGTTAATTACTGATTAATACCTGAATACTAATTAACTGCTAATTAAGCTTAAGCTTCGCCTTTAGGAGTGGAACGCGAAAGCGTGTTGTAGCGCTGCCAGGGAGTCCACGGAACGCCACCACCCGTTCGGCGCGATGCCTTGCCGTTTCAACGCAACGGTTTTTGAGGAAAGGAAATGGAGCAGTAAATCTCTGTCATTTCGGTGGACACCTGAACCGCACCGTAGAGGAACGGAGGAAGTGGGAGTGAAAGAAGAAAGACGAAGATGGCCCGTAATGAAGAAAATGAAAATTGTATTTGAGGAAAGAAAATTACGCAGTAACTGTCTCACATATCTCGGTGGACACCCGTCAAAATTCAGGGGGGGGGGGGGGGGTGCACTTTTTTGACCTATAGTGTGGTCACTGATGTGTGGTTAAGATGTTAAGCTTGCCTCTAAGAGTGAAACGCGAGAGCGTCTTGCAACGCTGCCAGGGAGTCCATAGAACGCCATCGTCCATTCGGTTCTACGCCTCGCTCGTCGGTAAATTGGTTTTTGAGGAAAGGAAATGTATTTCTCTCTCATATCTCGGTGGACACCTAAACCTCGCCGGAAGGGAAGGGAGGAGGATGGCAGTGAGCGAAAACACCGTATTCACTAGACGTGCCTCTGTTCATTCCAAACCATCGAGCTGGCATGGCGGAGTTTTTTTTTTTTTTCTTTATTGCCTGGCTTTGACACAAAAAACTGGACAACACAAACAATCAACAAAAGACAATAACTATGTACACACGACTTGTGGTCAGCCAGCGTAAATCTGGCTTCGTCCAATTAAAATTCACGCAACGTACAGAGCGGCTCTAGTCTTGAGAGCCACTCCGGAGGCTCCGCAGCGGCTTTCTGAATGGCCAGAAACATCTCCATACTTTCGCGGAAATAAATTCTGGCAGGTCTTGCGTCACTGTCACAATGCCAGCCTGCCATTCTGGAGCGCCATATACAGTGGAGGCCTGTCAGCATTATTAAATCGAAAGGCACCCCATCCTCATTTTCAACACATAAGAACCGGATGCCATACGGGTCTAGTGGAAATTCTTTCTTTAATGTTCGCTGCAATACATCCCAAAAATAAACCCCTTCCCAACAGTGTAAAAATACATGGTCTATTGTTTCCGGCTTTCTGCAAATTAAACAGTGAGATCCCCAGGGTAAAAACAATTCCTTTCCCTCTAAAAATTTTTTAACCGGTAAGGTCCCGGTGTGCAACTTAAAAAAGAAGGTTTTTGTTCCAGGCGGCACCTGCATTTTTTTAACTCTCTTTAAAACATCTTTGCCTGGGCCTCCACTGTACAAGGCCCTGTACAAGGGCTCGGGGAAAACTACATCGCACAAGGCACGGTACAGTTTCTTTCGTTTCACACTGGACAGAAAGTCATTGGAAAATCGCGCGGAAAGAAACCTTACACTGGCTACGATTTCCCGGTAAAAACCGGTGACCCTACTATACACCTCAGCAGTTCCGACTATGTACTCTGGAAGTAGATGCCGCAGCCTAACTTGGCATACGGTACGCAAAAAAGGGTCTCTTGTGTCCCGAAAAAACAAAAAACGATTGACCAGCTGTCGCAAAAACAAATGGCCCAATCCCAACCCGCCGTCTTGTACCCGTCGGAACAGGTTGGTCCGGCTGCAGCGCTCCCATTGAGACGACCAGATAAAGACGGCGAAAATTCGGTGTAGCTTTTGAATACTTAACCGTGAACAGTGCAACACCTGCATTACGTACCAGAGCCTGCTGATAAAGAACAGGTTGCAAACAGTGGCTCTGGCGAAAATCGACAAGGTCGTTCCTTTCCACTTATCAGCTCTCTCCCGTGTCTCTTTGACCTGTCCTGTCCAATAATGTTCACTGTCACGGTAAGCATCGAGCGGAACGCCCAAGTACTTATCTGGTGTTGTCGTCCACGGCACACTAGCAAACCTTTCAGGCGTAGATGCCCACCTTCCATGCCAAAGCCCGAGGCACTTCGACCAGTTAACCCCGCTGCCTGTAGCTTGGCTGAAATCGCGTACACATTGAACAGCCTCGCTTATGCCTCCCTCGTCAACGGCAAACACAGCAATGTCATCAGCGTACGCCAAGAGCTTCACTTCGGCTGCTTGTAATCGGAATCCGGTAATACTCCTGTTTTTCAGTATCTTTAAACAAAGGGTCTCCACATTAATACAAAATAAAAGGGGGCTGAGGGGACAGCCCTGGCGCACCGAACGCTGCACGCTAATGGGGGCCCCCAGACTCTTGTTAACGATCAATCTCGTCGTGCAGTTCCGGTATGCCAGGGCCACACCCTCGCGAATAACTGAACCAACGTTAACATGGCCTAATACTGCAAACAAAAGTTCATGGGCAACGCAGTCAAAAGCCTTTTCTAAATCTATCTGGAGTATAGCTACCTGATCATTAGTGTCATCACAGCATTCTAATACACTGCGCGCAACGTGGATATTTGTAAAAACGGACCGCCCTTTAATCCCGCAGGTCTGATGCGGACCAACTAATAAATGGATCACGGTCTGCAACCTTCGTGCCAAAACCTTCATGTAAATTTTGTACTCGACGTTAGTGAGTGCTATGGGTCGATATGCTGCTACCAGTCGTAATCTGTCTGTGTCGTCCGTTTTCGGAATCAGCACAGTATGGGAAGAGCCATAGGACGGAGGCAGTGATTTTAGTTTAAAGGCTTCATTAAAGATGACTGTCAAGACCGGAGAAATTACATGCTTAAATTCTTTGTAGAATGCCGCGCATGGCGGAGTGGATAGCATGCTCGTCTCGCACTCCGAAGACCGGGGTTCGATTCCCGAGCTCGACCAATTTCTTACTAGGTTTTATTTATTTATATGGCCTGACTAGAGAAGTTAATTAGGCCAATTTATTAATTAAGCAATTAACTCAGCTCAGTCTCACTTACTTAGAGCATCACTATATAGTCCCTTCAATTGGTTGCATGGTTACTAGCCAAAGCACAATTGGCCCCGTTTGAAATTGGCGCACTGTGACGTCACGACCGTTTCGACCAACTGAAAAGCGTGACATTCTCCGTCGACAACTGCTGCTTACAACGATGAGACATTAAAGGCTATCGCCTTAATATTGCATCGACACTACAGCTGCTCCAAAGGCCGTATGTTGAACCAGCTGGTAGTGCCGGCCAAGTACCGGGCCGACATTTTGTCCCTTTGGCACGGAGCAGGATCGGCGCGATATTTAGGGGTTCGCAAGACGAAAAACCGTTTGCTGTCTGAATTTTATTGGCCAGGATGCTTCAAGGACGTCGAAAACTATGTAAGGGCATGCGACACTTCCTAGAGAGCGGGCAAATCGCACGATAAGACGAAGGCTCCGCTGAAACTCGTACCTCTGATTTCGGTGCCATTTCATCGGTTGGTAATAGATATCGTGGGATCGCTTCCAGTGCCAAAATCAGGGCACCGATACTTGCTGACTGCTGTTTGTCCAGCCACAAAGTTTCCAGAGCCCATCCCCATTAAAAAACAGAGTTCCGTGGAAGTAGTCAACGCACTACTGTCCACCTTCTCAAGAAAAGGATTTCCTCAAGAGATTCAGTGCGATCAGGGTACGATGTTCACGAGTGTCCTCACATCCGGTTTTACGGAGAGGTGCGGGGTCAAACTAATTCATAGCTCTGTTTATCACCGGCAGTCGAACAGCGTTGAACGGTGTCACTCAGTAATGAAGCACATACTGAGGGCACTTTTCTTTGAAAAGAAACGCCAGTGGGACGCATGTGTCCCCACTATGCTATTTGCTTTGCGGAAAGTCACTCATGAGGCGACTGGATTCAGCCCGGCAGAGCTATATATCTGACAATATCTGACTGGAACACTCTGCCTTCACATATCGCAACCACCACTGATCCTGATAAATATTTTAAACTTATATCTTCAATAACTACTGCTTAACTCTTCGCATACATTGTTATTTTATTTGTTCATGGCTTCCTTTTTTGCAGGGTTTGTTACTAAAAAGATTCATTGTATTAGTGTTCTGTTTGTATAATTTAATAATGCAGTAATCTTCGTTCTTTGCCGCGCTGCCATTCTTTTGATTCTTTTGCTTACTTATATGTCATGCAAAGTGTCTTATTTGTGCTTTTGGTTGATTCTTTTGCTTACTTATTTCATCCAGTGTGTCTTATTTGTGCTTTTGTTGTTTGTTTTATATTTGTGTTTTTTTTTCATTCTGTTCAATTGCCTGTGCCCCCCCCTATGTAATACCCTCTCGAGGGCCTTTAGGGGTATTCTGTATAAATAAATAAATAAATAAATAGTGTACGGGCAGGCCTTACGTTCACCGTTACGCTTACTAAGGGAGTATTGGGAGGCAAAAAGACAGACCCTACTGTGGTCGAATACATATTGGACTTGCTAGGTAGGCTTCACCGATGCCGAGAAATCGCCGAGGAAAAGATGAAACAGGCGGAGACTAGGGCGAAAATTTGTTACGACCGAAATGCGAAACTTCGGTCGTATCAAGAAGGAGACAGGGTCCTTGTTCTGCGACCCTCGCGAATGAATAAGCTCGAGGTTCAATGGGAAGCACCGTTCAGAGTTGTGAAAAAGCTTTACGATATGAACTACGCCTATGAACGGACGGGAAGACGCCGAGAGATCATGATTTATCCTCCCAACCTCATGAAACGTTATGTCGCAGAGGTACAGACAGTCAACATGGCTCTTAACGTCAGTGAGGAATTAACCACGGAGATTCCTCAGCTGAAAGGCTCTAATCAAAGCATTGGGGCTGAGGAGGGTATGAGAGTAGCAGTGCCTGCTGAAGGCCTGACCGAAACACAGAGGGCTGACTTGCGCAGTTTAATCTACGAGTACGACGGTCTCGTCTCCGAGAGACTGTGAAGGTCTGTGTACGGGAGGCCTAGGCATGGCCCAAAAGAACTCTCTCCCTCGACTAACACCAGAGACACTGTGTCTGGCTAAAAATTATCGCCCTGCCCCGTCAGCGAAGGCGGTTGTGTGGAATGCGGCGGGCGCAACACAAAGACGTGCGAAGTAGCCAGAGGGCTAAGGACGAGAGGCCGCGCGGGGAGCCCTGCGCGACCACACGCATCCCTGCGGCCCGTTTTGCAGCGCGTCCCCAACTTCCCCCCCTTTGGCGCAGAGACAGGCACGTTTGTGCGTTTGTGTGTGCACGCATGCGCGCCTGCAGACGGCCTTGTTGCGAGGTACGGGCTGTGGACTCGGAGAAGACTGGGAGTTGGGTCTTTATTAAGGGAAGTTAACCAAAAAGAAAAGAGGGCTCCAGGCCCTTGGAAAGTACAGACTGGCTCCCCGAGCAGCTGCTCTCTTCCGCTGCTAGAGGAGGAATCTCTTTGTCCGTTGACGGCCAAGTTTTCGAATGCCGTGGTCGCGTGTCCAAGCCGCGGTTCTTGGAAGAGACCACCCCGGGTTCCGATGCGAGAAGAGAGAGGACAGCCGTGACCCTCATAAACATGTCAAGTTCGAGAGGAGTGCGTCTTCGGCTGAACATGAGCCCCGCGTTCGCGAAGTGGCCGGCACCCTGCGGCGCCGAGGGTAGGCCGGAACGCTCGCGGCACAAACAGTTTCCCGGAGTTCGCGGGCCCACAGGCCTGCAGTGTCTTGCAGCGCAACGGCCTTACTAATGGCTCGAGGTGGCGAGGGAGGCCGGCAAGTTAGCACCAGGAGGGCTCCCAGCAGAGGAGGCGAGGCGCTGGTTTAGCGGAACCGTTGCCCTCCGAGGGACACCTGATCCCCTTCGACACATCCCCAACGGGGCCGCCGGCCTTCGCGGCTTCGTGGAAAAATCGGCGGGCGCCCTTGGTCGGCTGCATGAGCAGCGACGGCGAAAAACCGTTGGGCGAGGAGGGCACCGAAGGAAAGAAAGAGAGTCCTCAAGGAGACGCATTGGGGACAGAAGAGACAAAGGACAGAACGAGCAGTGACGGGCGAAGTGGACGGAAGGAGATCGCGCTGGTCTGTAGTCGGTGAGGCCGGACCCGAGGGCATCCGCAGCAAACTGACCGCCAGCCGAGACGCCCAAGAACCCTGACGCCACAGCCCGTCATAGGACCGCCAGCCGAGACGTCCGAGAAGCCTGACGCCGCAACCCGTCATAGTTACCGAAACGTGGGACCGCCACCAGCCTGAGCGCCACCCTGCCAGAGCAGCCGAGAGCGAGGCACCTGTTGGCCGGACTGCACCGTGACGCCTGATACAAGACAGTGGTAAGCGGAACTCACAGTTTCACCTTCATGCAGAGAGGTGAATAAATTTGGTTGACTCGAAGGCGTTGTGTGTTGGCTCAATTTCTCCTCGCTTCGGCAGAACCCGTAGATAGCAACAAACAACTGTGTTGCATTGTGACTGACCCCCGACAGGCGGGAACGTCACAAGTGGTGGCAGCGGTGGGATCCTGCTGAAGTTGTGGTTCGAGACATTCACCCTCGTACCCGAGGAGAAAGGGGCCAACATGTCGCTACCGCAATCGCAGAATTCTCACGACGGAACGTTGGGAGCTAGTGCACTAATGTTGGGCGGTATGATTCCGACGTTCACGGGGGACGACACGGGTCCCAAAATCAGAGACTTCCTGCAAATTTTAGAACAGGTGGCCAACCTGGGAGGATGGCAGGAAAAACAAACGATTGGGATGGCGCGGTGCAAAATGGTCGCGGCGGCTCAGGATTTCACCTGGAGGGATGAAGAGGTGGCTAGCGCTGCCACATACAAATCTTTCAAAGCGCTCGCATTAAAGCGTTTCGACAACGAACCGGCGAGCACAAAAGTTGAAAAATTCTTAAATGCGCGCCAAAACGTTAGTGAGGATGCACGCTCTTTGGCGAGCAGTTTGAAGAGACTCGGGGCGGAGACCTTGAGGGACATTGATGGCGAGGACACGTCGAAGAAAAGTGTAAGGAATGAGATACCAAATGAGCAGCTTCTTTCCCAATTTCTTAATGGCCTTCGTGACCCAGTCCGGCGGTTTGCTTTGTCGCGGGACCCCAAAACCTTTTCCGACGCTGTGGAAGTGGCAGCCAGGGAGGAGGAAATTGAGAAGACTTTGCGTACACGCGCTCCGACTGTCAGGCAGCTTGAAAACTTGGAGGAGAAGGACGGACTCGGAATGCGCTTGGAACGCTTGGAGAGACTCCTAGAGGAAAGCCTCCGAATGCGCAACCAGACTGAACCGAATGGGGAGCCCCGCCAGCGCGGTAACTTGGGAGTGTGCTTTTTATGCGGCAGGCCGGGACATTTCGCTCGCTTCTGTCGGGCGCGTCAGACGCCCCGCTGGTCCAGGCCGGGTCAGGAATCCACTTTAATAACCGTCGCGATGAGGACCAGACCACCGCAAATGTGCAGGGAAACTGAGTACGGCCTCCGTCGTCAACCGGGATGAACGGGGGCAGTGCGAGGCAGTAGTGAACCTATGCAGGGAGACGAGCCCAATAAAAAGGTGGCCGGCAGACTCGTGAAGTGTCGCGTGGACACAGGTTCCAAGGTCAGCCTATTAAAGCGCAGCACACTGACAGGTATAGACTCGAACTGGGAGAATGTGTTCGAAAGGTGCGAGAGCCAGATAACTCTTATCGGCATCACTGGAGACCGCATAGGCACGTTCGGCGTCTATCGCATACATTTGGCACTTGGCAGCCACACGTTCATTAGTAAATTTTATGTGTGCGACGACAGTGTCATGCTTCCTGTGGCCGGCATCATCGAACAAGACATATTAAGAGACCAACGGATAGACATGTTGTTCAGCCAGGGCATGATTCGGGTAGGTGGAGCTTATATCCCGATTGATAACTGGGCGCGCGATAGGCCGGCGATACAGGATTACGAGTGCGGTGGGCCCGAGGGGAGCATATCCGTCGCGCTGATCGAGACTACGGTGCTGCCGGCGATGAGTGAGTGCATTCTGGCCTGTAGGCCTTTGTCTACCGTATCAAGCGGACAGATGAAAGTGATAGAGGTGTCTCGACCGGAAGTAAATGGACTTGTGGGAGCGCCCGCCCTCATTACAACACGCGAAGATGAGGCTATCCCCGTCAGGGTGGGCAACCTAACCCTTCAGGACATACGCCTCGGGAAGAACAAGCTACTCGGGGATTTGGTAGACGTCGAGGTAGACAAGCCGATTCTAAACGTTAACTCTAAAGAAACGGCAGATACGCGGGAGAGTTTGCTGAGGATGTTTGAGCTCTCTCACATTGAGGAACCACAGAGGGTCGAAATCGAGGGTCTGATTTTGGAGAATAGCTCGATATTCTCAACCAGCAGAACGGACCTCGGGTGTTGCCAAGCCATTAAGCAGCGGATACCCACTGGGGACGCTCCTCCCGTCTACCGTCGAGCCTATAGGATCCCTTTCGCCAAAAGGGAGGAGATGGAAACTGTTGTGTCCCCTTATTGCTTTTGTGTGTGTGCGCCCCCGCATCCTCCTCCTAACGACCACTCGCATCCTCCTCCTAACGACCACTCGCATCCTCCTCCTAACGACCACTTGCCCCTCGTCGCACGCTGTCGCCAGATGCCCCCCATGGTGCGCCCCCGCATCCTCCTCCTGTTTTGGGAAGCCACTCCCTCCCGTGGACGCTTCTCCGCTCCCTCCTTTCTTCGGGCGGCCAGTTCGGCTCCTGCCTCGGTCGACGCTGGTCGCACCCTCATCAGCTTTAAATAAACAAAGTCTTAAAGTACCGTGTGCGTCTTTCGCTGCATTGAACACAGCGACCGGACACGACAGTGGCGACGAGAAAGTGGATTCGACCCGCGCTACGCAACGCTATTGACAAGCCATGGCTACGCGAGGGTTTCCCAATCAGATACCAGAGTTCAACGGCTCATCGTGGTCATCGTGGGTTGGACGCCTTCAGTTCTACTTTGAAGCTAACAACATCACAGACCCAGCCTTGAAGAGGGCCAACCTGCTGACGCTGTGCGGGGAGCAGACCTACGATACTGTCAGCGCCCTTATTCAGCCAAGCACACCAGCGGCAGTGTCTTACGACGACATCGTAAAAGCGCTGCAAAAGCACTACGACCCAAGGCCATCCGAGGTCTACAGCCGGGCTCGCTTCCGACGACGAGATCAACTGGGAGGAGAAACTGTGAGCGCCTACGTAGCCGCGCTCAAGAAGCTCGCTGCCGACTGCAATTTTGGAACGCTGTCGACAACAGCTACCGGGCAGGAGGGAGACGCAGCTTCTTCTGCTAACACCACCATGCTTCCCTTGGACGTGATGTTACGCGACAGATTTGTGTGCGGACTGAGTGACGAGTCACTGCAACAGCGCCTGTTCGCTGAGAAGGACCTCACATTCAGCAAAGCTTACGACATCGCCGTTCGAGCGGAGAGCGCCGGTCACCAGCAGAGAGGGATTCGCCGGAACACCGAGCCGGTACACCAGACAAGCAACCAGGTGCGCAAGCCTTCTGTTGTTGTAAAATCGGTCAAAAAGGCACAACGCTGCTGGCGGTGTGACGACCAACACAACCCCCAGGGATGTCGATTCCAGTCAGCCACGTGTAATTTTTGCCACAAGCGAGGGCATATCGAAAGAGCATGCATTACGAAACGGAGACTTGCCAAGGTAAAGTCACCTTCCCAGCCTAATCACAGCGTCAACGCCTCAGAGAATACGCCGCTATCTGATCTCCATGGAACAACATCAGCAACACCATCTGTGTTGTACGACCTGAACACCATGAATCTCGGCACGCGACCGAAGATTTTTACAGAAGTAAGAGTACATCACCAGCTGATTAAGTTCGAGGTGGACTCCGGCGCAGCCTGTACTCTGATCAGTGAGGACACGTTCCGAACTTCATGGCCATCTGACGCACCAGCCCTGCAACAAGACGACACGCACCTGCGAACGTGGTCAGGACAGAATCTGCCACTATTGGGCTCTGCCAACGTGCAGGTTAACTACAACGGCCAGACCCATACGCTACCTCTGCTTGTTGTGAAGGGCACAGGATCAAGCCTTCTAGGGAGAAATTGGTTTTCTCCACTAGGCGTGATGATATGCGGCATACACCAGACGCCGAGCCAGAACATGGTTGAGCAACTGCAAGAGAAATACGAAAGAGTATTCTCGGAAGATATTCCAGGAAACGAAGGGCCCCCGGTTACACTGGAGTTGTTGGACAACGCGCAACCCAAATTTCTGAAGGCCAGGCCGGTGCCGTTTGCTCTCCGAGATTCAGTTGAAAAAGAGTTGGACAAACTGGAGCAGCAAGGTGTCATCGAGCCGACGCAGCATTCAGAATGGGCCACACCACTTGTCGTAGTTCGCAAGAACGGAACCATACGCCTCTGCGGAGACTACCGGAGCACCGTCAATCTTGCGACTAAAGCGTCCTCTTACCCGCTACCGACACCTGAAGAAGTATTCAGTGTACTACGTGGCGCAAGAGTCTTCAGCACATTGGACCTCACCCAGGCGTATCAGCAGCTGAAGGTGAGCGAGTCAACTGCTGAATTATTAGCAATTAACACACTGAAAGGCTTGTACAAAGTCAAGCGACTGCCTTTTGGCGTAGCTGCAGCCCCGGCCATATTTCAAAAATTCATGGAGACAGTGCTTCAGGGCATCCCAGGAGTTTGTGTCTACCTTGACGATGTCATCATCAGTGGCACTTCCACTGAAGAGCATGCAGTGCGCCTAGAGCTCGTTCTCGAAAGGCTAGCAAACGCTAATTTGTGCATAAGCAAATCGAAGTGCTGTTTTGCGGTGCCAGAGGTGCAATTTCTGGGACACCGAATTGATGCGGAAGGCATTCACCCTACCGAGGACAAAGTGCGAGCGATCACAGAAGCACGAGCTCCAACAAACAAGCAGGAGCTACAGGCTTTTCTCGGACTCTTGACGTTCTACGACCGGTTCTTGGAACAAAGAGCTACCGTGGCCAACGACTTATACCAACTCCTTCGGAAAGATGTGACATGGACATGGTCGCCACGCCATCAGCAGTCATTCGATGCCCTGAAAGACCTGATTCGAAGATGTACAGTCCTCCGCCACTACGACGAAAGGAAGCCTCTGCTTTTGGCTTGCGACGCATCACCGTACGGAGTCGGCGCGGTTCTATCGCAAACTGACGAGCAAGGAAGGGAAGCTCCCATCGCCTTCGCCTCACGTACGTTGTCGCAAGCAGAACGCAACTACGCGCAACTTGACAAAGAAGGGCTAGCCATCGTCTACGCGGCGACACATTTTCACCAGTACATTGCCGGCCGGAAGGTGACCTTTATAACCGATCACCGACCGCTATTGGGCATTCTGGGACCACAAAGGCCTATGCCACCAACTTTGTCTCCGCGAATGACACGTTGGTGCATCAAACTCTCAGCGTACGACTACGCTCTGGTCTACCGCAATGGGAGTAAACATCAAAACGCCGATGCGCTAAGCCGTCTGCCACTACACGCAACTGTTGACGAACCATTTCCACCAGGAGACGTTCTGATTTTCGAAGCACTGCCAGAACCTCCGCTTACAGCAGGCACAGTTGCAGCATCTACGCAGAAGTGCGCAGCTCTCCGGCTAGTTTACACAGCTGTTCAACAAGGCAACGTGCATAAACTCAAAGGGGACAACTTCGACGCTTACCGCAGGCGAGCTACAGAGTTGAGCACCCATCGCGGCTGCATCATATTTGGGTCCCGAGTTGTGATGCCGAGAGAACTACGCGCACAAGCTATGTCTCTCATCCACGCCGGACATCGGGGCATCGTTGCAATGAAAAAGTGTGCCAGAAGCTACATGTGGTGGCCTGGCATTGACAACGACATCGAAACAGTGGTGCGAGAATGCAAGCCTTGCCAGAGCAGCCGGAGCGCCCCGCCGAAAGCTCCTGTCCCAGAATGGGAAAAGCCAGACACACCATGGCACACACTGCACATTGATTTTGCAGGACCAATTGAGGGCTGCACTTTCCTTGTGGTCGTAGACGCCTACACAAAGTGGCTTGAGATAAGGCAAATGGGACAGACGACTTCGGCAGCAGTCATTGACAACCTCCGATCACTATTTGCAACGTTCGGCCTGCCACGCAAGGTAGTATCGGACAACGGAACACCGTTTGTGTCTGCGGAGATTCTCAAGTTTTATCGCGACAACGGGATCTCCTCAGTTACATCGGCCCCCTACCACCCAGCGACAAACGGACAAGCCGAGCGCTACGTAGCCGAGCTAAAACGCGCCCTTGAAAGAGATCAGACAGGCTCGCTGCAGCGCCGCCTTGCGCGCTTTCTCTTCAAGCAGCACACGACGGTTCAGAGCACAACAGGCGAGACCCCCTCGAAAATAATGTTCGAGCGTGAAATGCGAACCCAGCTCACAGCCATCCTCCCCGAGCCAAAGGCAGAGACGTTCCGGGAAGAAAAAGCAATTCCGCGCTGCGGCACGCTTAATGAGGGGCAGCGCGTCCTCGCCCGACAGTTTCTGAAAAAGCCACGCTGGGAGGAAGCTACAATTGTCAGACGCATAGGCCTGCGCTCTTGGCTCGTCAACATACATGGCACAGTAGCACGCCGACATCTCAACCAGCTGCGTAGATTTACGACGCCGTCTGAGAGCTGTCCGCCAGCGGAGAGAACACGTGCACCATCTTCCCACATAGCCTGGCACCTCTTCCCGGAAGAAGAGACTTCGCCCAGGACAGACCTAGGAGACACAGCGAACAACAGCCAGCCTACAGGTGTTTCTCCCCCGAGCGCACAAAGCCAGCGCGCCTCCACGCGTGAGCGCCGACCCCCTGCACGATACCAGGCAACTTTCTAAGGGGGAAGGAAGTGTTGTGTCCCCTTATTGCTTTTGTGTGTGTGCGCCCCCGCATCCTCCTCCTAACGACCACTCGCATCCTCCTCCTAACGACCACTCGCATCCTCCTCCTAACGACCACTTGCCCCTCGTCGCACGCTGTCGCCAGATGCCCCCCCCCATGGTGCGCCCCCGCATCCTCCTCCTGTTTTGGGAAGCCACTCCCTCCCGTGGACGCTTCTCCGCTCCCTCCTTTCTTCGGGCGGCCAGTTCGGCTCCTGCCTCGGTCGACGCTGGTCGCACCCTCATCAGCTTTAAATAAACAAAGTCTTAAAGTACCGTGTGCGTCTTTCGCTGCATTGAACACAGCGACCGGACACGACAGAAACACAGATAAGTGACTTGCTCAGGGCCGGCGTCATCGAACATTCCACGTCGCCGTGGGGCGCACCGGCGTTACTGGTAGCGAAGCCCGATGGAAGCTATCGCTTCGTCGTTGACTACAGAGACCTTAATAAGGTTACTAGGGTGGACCCCTACCCGTTGCCAAACATTCACGAGACCCTGTCGCAGCTTGGGAAAGCGAAGTTTTTCACTGTTGTGGACATGGCGAGTGGGTATTGGCAAATAGAGATGGATCCCCGTGACAAAGAAAAAACAGCTTTCAACACTCCTTCCGGGCACTACGAATTGAACCGTATGCCGATGCGACTCGTGAACAGTGCGGCAGTATGGCAGAGAACGGCCGACGTCATACTCGCAGGCCTATTGGGCAAGCTTTGTCATGTGTACCTAGATGGCATCATTATTTATAGTGAGTCCTTTCAGAGCCACATGCGGGATGTGAAACGGGTTTTCGGTCTCATTAGAGAGGCAGGACTTAAGCTGAAGCCGGCCAAGTGTCAGTTCCTGAAACCACAGGTTAAATACCTGGGACATGTTGTTTCGGCCGCAGGTGTCCGGCCTGATCCAGAGAAGTTAGAGTGTGTAAAGAACTTTCCGCGGCCGAAGAGCAAAACCGAAGTCCGCCAGTTCCTTGGTCTTGCCACCTATTATAGGCGTCACATCCCTGATTTCGCCACTGACCGCACTAACGAGCAAACAACCTTTTTCGTGGTCTCATCAGGCTGAGGGAGCTTTTCAGCAACTAAAGGACAAACTTGTGGAGGCACCTGTACTTCGCTTCCCTTTGAAGAGAAGTTTATTGGACCCTTAGACAAAAATGTGAACTTCCCAGATTTCAGCCAACCATTCATACTAGCAACTGATGCATCTAAGCATGCCTTAGGCGCGGTCCTGTCACAGATGCACGATGGCGAGGAACATCCGGTGGCTTACGCGAGTAGACAGCTTAACGCGGCTGAGCAGAATTACGGAGCAACCGAACAAGAATGCCTAGCAGTGGTGTGGGGAGTACGCGACTTTCGTTGCTATCTCTTCGGACGCCCTTTCAAAATTATTACCGACTGTCAACCGCTAAAGTGGCTAATGAATGTCAGGGACCCGAACTCTAGACTGGCTCGCTGGAACCTGCTTCTCCAGGAATACAGCTTTGAGGTCCTTCATCGCCCGGGGAAGACAAATCAGAACGCTGATGCGCTCAGTCGTTCTGCCGTGACCCGCGTAACCCAGTTTTTGCCCTCTGTGGAGTGGTCCCATCTACACGACGAGCAGAGGAGGGACCCATCAATTAGAAAAATTATAAACAAGTGTGCGAACGCGGAGGGAAAGGAAGCTGGAAGCTGGCCGATATATTTTTGGATCGGCAAGGTATTCTAAAGTTCAGGGAGAAGGAGCATGACACGGGTCGGAGCGTTGTTCCATCGTCTATGAGAGGGGAAATCCTGCGGCTGCATCACGACGTACCGAGCGCAGGCCACCTAGGTTTCCGAAAAACCCGTCAGAGGGTCAGCAAAGGGTACTTCTGGCCTGGCATGAGGAAGGACATCGCTCAGTACTCTAGGAACTGCGAATCCTGCATGCTTCGAAAAACCCCGAAAGGAAGGAAACCCGCTCCACTAGAGGTTTTTCAGGACGTAAACGGACCGTTCGAAAGGAATGCCATGGATATCGTAGGGCCTTTGCCGAGTACGACGTCCGGCAAGCGCTACATTCTCGTGTTCGTGGATCACCTGACGCGGTATGCCGAAACGTTCGCTCTGGAAAACCAAAAGGCTGAGACTGTTGCGAGGGCATTCGTCGAAGGTGTTGTATTGCGTCACTGAGTTCATTCACAGCTACTCACCGACCAAGGAGCTAATTTCACCGGAAAGCTGATGCAGAGTGTTGACCGCTTGCTGGGTGTCAAAAAGCTCCAGACAACAGCCTACCACCCTGAATGCAATGGGGCCGTGGAGAGGTTGAACCAAACGCTGATTAAGATCCTTTCGCATTATGTACACAAAGATCAGCGCGATTGGGATCTTTGGCTGCCGTTCGCTACGTCAGCGTACAATTCTGCCATCCACGAAGGAACTCAGGAAAGCCCCTTCTTTCCACTTTACGGGAGGCAACCAGTGCTCCCCGGGGCAGCATATGAAGAACCGAAAGGCCACTATGGCACCCTAGACAACTACCAGGCTGAGCTTGCGCAAAGGCTGAGTGACGCGCACAAGACGGCAAGAGAGGCCCTCCGGTCGGCCGCAGAGTCACGAGTAAGGTGTCTAGAAAATGCTAGCAGGGAGGCAGATTTCAAGGTAGACGATAGAGTGTACCTGCACGCTGAGGTCCCATCAAAGGTACTTGCGAGGAAGCTGTCGCCACAGTGGGTCGGCCCGTATCGAATAGTGGAGGGCCTGTCTAACGTGACCGTTCGCATCCGCCACACGCAGTCTGCACAAGAAAAGATAGTCCATGTTAATAGGCTGCGTCATGCCGGAGGTACCGAGGCCTTCTCCAGCATGCTAGGAAGTTCGGCGCGACCACGCCTGACAGAGAGTTCCGGGTCTCCCCCAACCGATGTCCCCGACAATGGCTTGCAGAGCGCACCACCGGAGGTATTGTTTGAGCTCGCCAATCAAGATGAGACTCGCGCTTCGGGGATACCCCTGCCAACGCATAACTACGCTCTAAGAAGCCGCGGGCCACGTATATACCCTCCATAATCACATATAACCTTTGTCATACATTTCGGAATCTACAAAGATCCTACGAGCTTCTGCGATCATTTGTTTCGTATGCTAATAGCCTGGTCTTAGAGCAAAAAAAAGAGAGAATGGCGAAAATCGCCCACTTTTACCTGTACTCATGAGTTTTCTACAGTTGCGTGTTTTACATATAGAGTGCGGAATTGTCCGCCGTGTGAAATTTACTCCTCTGCCTGGGGGGACTGAGGGTCCGCCCACATTGTGCCGTGTTGTGAAAGCAGTGCTTGTGCGCGAGGACGATGTTTAGCGGCTTTGACGTACTCGAAATGTGACTGCTGCCATAAGATTGAGTTGCGAATTTTGCGACGTACTGTTGGTGGTGAAAGTGCGGCGACCACGAAATTTTCATAGAAAATTTCTTTATAAGAAGAAGGGTTTGTGAAGGTCTGTGTACGGGAGGCCTAGGCATGGCCCAAAAGAACTCTCTCCATCGACTAACACCAGAGACATTGTGTGTGGATCAAAATTATCGCCCTGCCCCGTCAGCGAAGGCGGTTGTGTGGAATGCGGCGGGCGCAACACAAAGACGTGCGAAGTAGCCAGAGGGCTAAGGAGGAGAGGCCGCGCGGGGAGCCCTGCGCGACCACACGCATCCCTGCGGCCCGTTTTGCAGCGCGTCCCCAACTTCCCCCCCTTTGGCGCAAAGACAGGCACGTTTGTGCGTTTGTGTGTGCACGCATGCGCGCCTGCAGACGGCCTTGTTGCGAGGTACGGGCTGTGGACTCGGAGAAGACTGGGAGTTGGGTCTTTATTAAGGGAAGTTAACCAAAAAGAAAAGAGAGCTCCAGGCCCTTGGAAAGTACAGACTGGCTCCCCGAGCAGCTGCTCTCTTCCGCTGCTCGAGGAGGAATCTCTTTGTCCGTTGACGGCCAAGTTTTCGAATGCCGTGGTCGCGTGTCCAAGCCGCGGTTCTTGGAAGAGACCACACCGGGTTCCGATGCGAGAAGAGAGAGGACAGCCGTGACCCTCATAAACATGTCAAGTTCGAGAGGAGTGCGTCTTCGGCTGAACATGAACCCCGCGTTCGCGAAGTGGCCGGCACCCTGCGGCGCCGAGGGTAGGCCGGAACGCTCGCGGCACAAACAGTTTCCCGAAGTTCGCGGGCCCACAGGCCTGCAGTGTCTTGCAGCGCAACGGCCTTACTAATGGCTCGAGGTGGCGAGGGAGGCCGGCAAGTTAGCACCAGGAGGGCTCCCAGCAGAGGAGGCGAGGCGCTGGTTTAGCGGAACCGTTGCCCTCCGAGGGACACCTGATCCCCTTCGACACATCCCCAACGGGGCCGCCGGCCTTCGCGGGTTCGTGGAAAAATCGGCGGGCGCCCTTGGTCGGCTGCATGAGCAGCGACGGCGAAAAACCGTTGGGCGAGGAGGGCACCGAAGGAAAGAAAGAGAGTCCTCAAGGAGACGCATTGGGGACAGAAGAGACAAAGGACAGAACGAGCAGTGACGGGCGAAGTGGACGGAAGGAGATCGCGCTGGTCTGTAGTCGGTGAGGCCGGACCCGAGGGCATCCGCAGCAAACTGACCGCCAGCCGAGACGCCCAAGAACCCTGACGCCACAGCCCGTCATAGGACCGCCAGCCGAGACGTCCGAGAAGCCTGACGCCGCAACCCGTCATAGTCACCGAAACGTGGGACCGCCACCAGCCTGAGCGCCACCCTGCCAGAGCAGCCGAGAGCGAGGCACCTGTTGGCCGGACTGCACCGCGACGCCTGATACAAGACAGCGGTGAGCGGAACTCTCAGTTTCACCTTCAGGCAGAGAGGTGAATAAATTTGGTTGACTCGAAGGCGTTGTGTGCTGGCTCAATTCTCCTCGCTTCAGCAGAACCCGTAGATAGCAACAAACAACTGTGTTGCATTGTGACTGACCCCCGACAGGCGGGAACGTCACAAGACCACGGCGGGCAGCGCTCGTTGCTCACGATATCGAGCTGACATCTGATGTACCGATCAAGTTACGGCCTTACAGAATGGCTCCACGTAAGCACGAAATACTGAAGGAGGAGGTGGAACGCATGCTCGAGCTAGGAGTTATTGAACCGGGCGAGAGTGCCTACGCGTCTCCTATGATGCTTGTGGAAGTTCCGGGTTAAGACCTTGCATAGATTATCGGAAGTTAAATCCAATAACCAAAGATCAGATCTTCCCGATTCCGAAAGTAGAATAGCGCGTAGAGAAAGTGAGTTCGGGAAACTAAACATCTACCTTGGATTTAGTCAGCGGCTAATGGCGGGTACCTATGACCGAACAAGGTAGCCAGTACGCCGCTTCTGTAACACCTACGGGCCCCTTTACACCTCTTGCCTTGAGTTTCGGTCCAAAGAATGCGCCTTTTTTTTCCAGCCTCATGGAAGGACTGTTGAAAGGCACGGAGACTTACTCTGTCCCCTATTTGGGTGACAGCTATATTTTCGGCTAAACGGAAAGAGCACCTTTGTCACCTGCGAGGCATATTCGGCCGTCTCATGAACGCGAGTCTAACTGTGAAACCCGCCAAGTGCTAAATGGCGCGAACAGAAGTGAGGTATTTTGGGCACATCGTGGGGCAAGGCAGAAGGAGACCAAATGACTTGAAAGTCGACGCAGTGGTTGAATTTCCACAGCCACAAAACAAGTTCGGAATAAGAGCGTTCCTAGGGCTTCCGGGTTATTATCAAAGATACATACCCCGTTACTCTGAACTTGCCGCTCCATTCAGAGACGCACTGGGAAAAAAACTAGCCAGAGAGAGTACGGTTGAGCAAGGAAATGAACAGTGGTTTTCAGGAGCTGAAAACAGCCCTGTCCAGTTCTCCTGTACTGCGTGCACAGAGATATGATAGACCCTTTGTCGTTCAATGCGACGCAAGTAACCATGGGTTAGGTGTTATTCTCTGTCAACAAGACGAAAACGGCAATGAACATCCAGTGTTCTTCGCAAGCAGGAAGCTAAGAGCGAGAGAGGAGGCCTATAGTGCACCTGAGAAAGAGAGTGCATGCCCCGTTTGAGCATCCCAAAAACTGGCATGCTACCTCTGCGGAACCCCATTCGTCTTAGTGACCGATCACTGCCCGCTGACATGGCTATCGCAAATATCAGGCAAAAACCCCCGACTGCTGAGATGGAGCCTTGCACTTCAAGATTTGAGTTTTCATGTGTGGTATAAAAGAGGATAGGTGAACGCGAATGTCAATGGCTTGAGCCGTGCCTATTGATCCTTTTAACCGCCTATAGGAACAACGGAAAAATTCAGGGGGCACTTTGACTGTCTAAAGTGGGTAGAGGCGGAAGCGTTTCCCGCACCACCTTCGCTGTTTCTGTGGCACTGGTGGCGTCACATATAATTGAGTACTAATTACGGAGGAATGACAAATCACTAATTAATGGTTAATTACTGATCAATGCCTGAATACTAATTAACTGCTAATTAATGACGCTTAAGCTTCGCCTTTAGGAGTGGAACGCGACAGCGCGTTGTAGCGCTGCCAGGGAGTCCACGGAACGCCACCACCTATTCGGCGCGATGCCTTGCCCTTTGAACGCAACGCTTTTTGAGGAAAGGAAACGGCGCAGTAATTCTCTGTCATCTCGGTGGACACCTGAACCGCATCGTAGAGGGAGGGAGGAAGTGGGAGTGAAAGAAGATAGATAAAGAGGAGCCGTAATGAAGAAAATGAAAAATTGTATTTGAGGAAAGGAAATTACGCAGTAACTGTCTCACAAAATTCAGGGGGGCACTTTTTTGACCTAAAGTGTGGTCACTGATGTGTGGTTAAGATGTTAAGCTTCGCCGCTAAGAGTGGAACGCGACAGCGTCTTGCAACGCTGCCAAGGAGTCCATAGAACGCCATCACCCATTCGGTTCTACGCCTGGCTCGTCGGTAAATTGGTTTTTGAGGAAAGGAAATGTATCTGTCTCTCATTTGTCGGTGGACACCTAAACCTCGCCGGAAGGGAATGGAGGAGCATGGCAGTGAGCGAAGACACCGTATTCACTAGACGCGCCTTTGTTCATTCCAAACCATCGAGCTGGCATGGTGGATTCGAGCTTCCGGCCACCGAGCGTGACGGACGCAGGATCATGAGCTCCGGCGGAGCGGCGATAGCGGCACTTGCTGGCCGCGGAAACAGGTTAGCTGCCGACGCAGATCAGGAATACGAAATTGTTTTGCCTAACTTGCCTACAGGACGTGTTGTTCTTAACACGCTGTTTCTTCACGGAGACGTGAGAGCGAGGCCCTACAGGGTGGAAGATTTTCGGGACGCCCTGGCCAACGCTGGTGCGCTCCCCGACGTCGTGGCGTTGGGGGCGTATCAGATTAACCACGTGTTGGCGGTGACGATGATCACCTCAGAAGCTGCGAAGAAACTTGCTGCCTGGAAAGAGCTACAAGTGAAAGGGCGCCGGTGCATTATTTTCGACCCTGAATATCAGCAGGTAAAGCTGCGTCTGCATTGGATGCTGCACGGTGTGGCGGACGACGACATCCGGACTGCTTTCGCGGCGTTCGGCAACGTGACGGAGGTGACGCGGGAGCGTTGGCGTGTCCAAGGCTTGAAGGAGAAAGGCTCGACCACCAGGACCGTGCTACTGAAGTTGAAGCCGGGAATTAAGGTGGATGATTTGCCACACCAGGTCCGAGTAGCCGGTGAGCGGGCCCTCGTTGTTGTCCCTGGGCGACCGATGCAGTGCCTGCGTTGCCACGGCACGGGTCACGTTCGCCGCGACTGCAAGGTGCCCAGGTGTTCCCTGTGCAGGCGCTACGGACACATGGACGCGGACTACGCGTACCTACGCGTCAGCTACCGGGCTCGGAAAGGCGAACGACACTGCGGAACTCATGGACATTGCTGAGGCGGAGGAAGCAGCCACTGGTACGGACGAGGCGGGCAAGTCGGCTTCCACACTTGCGACGTCAGGGACTCCCAGTGACGACACCAAAGCGGACGACGAACCAGAGAGCCAACAGCCGACGGGAGGCTCCCTCGGCGTCTCTAACGAGATGCCAGAGAACGGGGCGTGCCCATCAGAGCCCGTAGTCGTCGAGGGAAAGGACCTGAACGAGGACCACCACGAGAATACCGGCGCCCGCACAACAAGCGTCTCGACCCCCCTTAACACCCCGGCGAAGCGTTCCCATGACCAGGCCAGCCCTGAAGGGGACAAAGTGGTAGCACCCGGCGTCGAGGAGCCCCCTGCAAAGACGACTCAAGCCCGGCGTTCGTCGTTACGGCCACGCCCAAACCATGCGGCTGACAAACGGTACTCCTCCGCAGGCAAGCTACTACTCGAGCAGACTGATGTTCTTGCGCCGGATGATACCGGCGGCAACAGTGGCGTCTAGCGGCGCGCTAGACGTGGAAGGTAAGCACCATGCTCATGGTTCCTTCCTCTTGTGTAAAAATGGCTCCCGCCTCCGCCTTTAGAGTCGCTACATTGAATGTGAGGGGCCTGGCGGCAAGGAAAAAACAAGGTCAGGTGTACCTACTTCTTACGGAGCGCGAGATAGATGTATTGGCCGTGCAGGAGACGAAAGTGGACGGCAACGAAGGAACCGACAGCATGGTGCGACGTTTCACGACTAGATTTTATGCTGTCGTCAGTCAAGCAGTGGGAACATCGGCTGGCTGCGTGCTTTTTGTAAAGAAGATGCCGGGGCTAGAGGTGCAGGCTTATTTTTCGTGTGTGTATGGCCGGTGTATTGTGCTTGATTTTTCTCTGAACGGCAATGAGTGGCGCATTGTTACTGTGTACGCGCCGAATGTGGTTGAGGAAAGGGTTGCCTTTTTCCAAAGCCTCAAAGAGCGCCTTTGTACGGAGAGGAGGCTCATTGTATTAGGCGACTTCAATTGTGTTCTTAATGCGCGCGATAGGTCAAGCATCCGGGGGTTTCGAGACAGGAGCACTGAAGTGCTGATGCGAATGATCGAGAACGGAAACCTTGAGGATGTGGCTGAACTTATTGAGGGTGCGCGGACAGTGCAGTTCACTCATTTCCAGGGCTCAAGCCATGCACGGCTGGACCGCATTTACGCATCAGTCGACCTTGCCCCTGTTTGCAACCATTATGAAGTTGTGGGAGTCTCCTTCTCAGACCACTGTTTAGTTGAGTGCTGCCTGGGAAGTGTGAACCGAAGCAAGGCATTTTCGTGGGAAATGTGGAAGCTAAACAACACGCTTCTTCAAGACGAAATCTACTGCAGAGCAGTAAAGGACGAAATAGGTAAAATAAACCCGCGCAAGAACCTGAAGATTTGGCAACAGTGGGAGCTAAGTAAAGAATCTTTAAAAATCAAAGCAATAGAAAGGGCGACATGTATCCGTTATAAGGAAAAACAAGACGAAGCTGAGCTAAGGGCACTGCTTCAAACGCTGATGAAGCAGGAATGCAAAGAGCCTGGGAAATGGATAGAAGATGTCAGGAAAACAAAACAAAAGATAGAGCTTATGGAAGAACGGCGTTATCGCGGAGCACTAGTGAGGGCAAGGGCGGAAGACACAGCTGCTGGCGAAGCGCCTTCGAAACGTGCTCTTGGTCTAGAAAAAGCGCGCGCTGAAAGAAATCACATCGATAAAATAGAATGGGGGGGTATCTTATCGGCAGACACTGACCACATCAAAGAAGCCTTTAATGAATACTACCAGAGGCTTTTTTCATCGACTCCTGTAGACGCAGTAGCCTTTACGCATCAGTTTCTTGGTGCAATGCCACGGCTTGACGAAGAAAGCAAAAAGAAAATGGAACTAACAATAACTCACAGCGAGGTAGAGCACGCGATAGATCAGTTAAACCTAGGAAAATCACCAGGACCAGATGGATTCAGTGCGGCATTTTATAAAGAATTTAAGCACGAAATTGCCCCAGTGCTGTGTACAATTTTCAATGAAGCCTATAAAATAAACGTATTGCCTCCGTCTTTTGGGACCTCCCATACAGTGCTCATACCTAAAACGGATGATATAGAGAAATTACAATTGGTTACAGCGTATCGACCCATAGCACTCACTAATGTGGACTACAAAATTTTTATGAAGGTATTGGCGCGTAGACTGCAGACAGTGATATCGGATATTGTTGGACCCCACCAGACATGTGAATCAAAGGGCGCTCAATTTTTTCCAACATTCACAAAGCGCGCAGTGTGCTTGAAAGCTGTGATGACATCAATGGGCGAGTAGCGATGCTTCAGATTGATCTTGAAAAGGCATTTGATTGTGTTTCTCATGAAATTTTGTTTGCCGTTTTAGACCATGTGAACGTCGGTTCAGTTATCCGTAAGGGTGTAGCCCTGGCGTATCGAAACTCCACGACGAGGCTGATTGTTAACAAGAGTTTGGGGGCCCCCATTAGCGTGCAGCGTTCGGTGCGTCAGGGCTGCCCCCTCAGCCCTCTCTTGTTTCGTATTTACATCGAAACGCTGTGCATGAAAATCATAGAAAACAATAGTATTAATGGCTTTAGGTTACAAGCAGCTGAAGTTAAGCTGCTGGCCTATGCAGATGACGTTGCAGTATATACGGTTGATCAGGGGAGCATAAGTGAAGCTGTCGGGTGTGTACGCGCGTTCAGCGAAGTCACAGGTAGCGGGTTAACTGGTCCAAGTGCCTTGGGCTCTGGCATGGATGGTGGCCATCCCACCCGGACCATTTCGCCAACGTACCGTGGGCGACGACCCCGGGCAAGTATTTGGGCGTTCCGCTCGATGCTTATCGCGATAGCGAGGACTATTGGAAAGAGCAAACTAAAGACGCACGTGACCGAGCTGGGAAATGGAAAGGCACCAACCTTACAATTTTCGCCAGAGCTACAGTCTGCAATCTTTTTTT
>NC_143013.1:139530576-139565576 GCF_055824585.1 Amblyomma mixtum
GGATGGATGGATGGATGGATGGATGGATGGATGGATGGATGGATGGATGGATGGATGGATGGATGGATGGATGGATGGATGGATGGATGGATGGATGGATGGATGGATGGATGGATGGATGGATGGATGGATGGATGGATGGATGGATGGATGGATGGATGGATGGATGGATGGATGGATGGATGGATGGATGGATGGATGGATGGATGGATGGATGGATGGATGGATGGATGGATGGATGGATGGATGGATGGATGGATGGATGGATGGATGGATGGATGGATGGATGGATGGATGGATGGATGGATGGATGGATGGATGGATGGATGGATGGATGGATGGATGGATGGATGGATGGATGGATGGATGGATGGATGGATGGATGGATGGATGGATGGATGGATGGATGGATGGATGGATGGATGGATGGATGGATGGATGGATGGATGGATGGATGGATGGATGGATGGATGGATGGATGGATGGATGGATGGATGGATGGATGGATGGATGGATGGATGGATGGATGGATGGATGGATGGATGGATGGATGGATGGATGGATGGATGGATGGATGGATGGATGGATGGATGGATGGATGGATGGATGGATGGATGGATGGATGGATGGATGGATGGATGGATGGATGGATGGATGGATGGATGGATGGATGGATGGATGGATGGATGGATGGATGGATGGATGGATGGATGGATGGATGGATGGATGGATGGATGGATGGATGGATGGATGGATGGATGGATGGATGGATGGATGGATGGATGGATGGATGGATGGATGGATGGATGGATGGATGGATGGATGGATGGATGGATGGATGGATGGATGGATGGATGGATGGATGGATGGATGGATGGATGGATGGATGGATGGATGGATGGATGGATGGATGGATGGATGGATGGATGGATGGATGGATGGATGGATGGATGGATGGATGGATGGATGGATGGATGGATGGATGGATGGATGGATGGATGGATGGATGGATGGATGGATGGATGGATGGATGGATGGATGGATGGATGGATGGATGGATGGATGGATGGATGGATGGATGGATGGATGGATGGATGGATGGATGGATGGATGGATGGATGGATGGATGGATGGATGGATGGATGGATGGATAGGAGCGCCCCCTTTGCAACGTGGTGGTGGCAATTGCCACCATGCTCAGATTTCTTTCGTTATTTTTGTTCAACTGTGTTGTTAATTCTCATTAATATTCGCCATCTTCGTTCACTACGGTTGCCTACACTGCTAACCTGAAGTCACATCTCTGCTTCTCAGCCACCAATCCTCCAATCGCTTTTCGCTAACTTCCACTGCAGATTTATTTACATGCCCATTGTTATCTTTAAACCCCAGGGCCTCAGGAAGAGTGACAGCGCCTGCATTGATATCCGAATGGATACCATCGCATTTCAGTATGCGGTGTTCAATTGTTTCCTCAGATCTACCACACACTGCACATGTGGCATCATGTTCGTTGAATTTTTTTTTTGTAGCTGCGCGATCTAAAACACCCTGACCTAGCTTGGAAGAGTAGGGCACTGCCTTTTGAGTTATCACAGAAAAATTCTGTCCTGATCTGCCTTTTCCAGCATCGATACAGTTCTACACTATGCTTCTTTTCCATTTAATTAATCCAATTTTTAACTTCCGCGTTTTTAACCTGATGTTTAATGCTCTTTCTTTCTCCGTCCTCATTACCGGCATACTTACTGGTTAGTTTTCTAGTTCTTTTCCGCCGCTGTATGTCAACGCTCTTTCTGTAAAATTATTTAAATACCTTAGCTGCCCACGTGTTATCGTCCAGTTTGTTCAGGCGTTCTTCATATAGTATGTTATTCTTAGCTGAGTCCGCTAGGTGGCGCCGCCCTGGTTAGCTGGCTGACTATCGTGCTCCGTTTTTCACCTGCCCCTGGCCTGGTCCAGGGCCTTGCCCGCCCCTGGATTTACACTCCATCGCGTCAGGAAGACATCCGCACCACGAGGACACCTTTCGCATCACGGCCCGCTGTCGAGCTGGCGCTCCAAGCGCCTCCAAAAATCTGCTGCGGCGCGGCGCCTCACTAACCCTAACGCGCCGCGCCTGCACCTCTGGCATGCAGCGTCTCAACAAGCCCCTGAAGCCGAGACCCAGCCATACCTCGCCGGTGTCAACTTCTTCCGACGCGGCCGCCGCGGGGCCTACTCCAATCACGCTTACAGCCATGTCTCAACCGGCTGCGTTCAACACCGGCCACACCACCGCGCCCATTCCCGTCGCGTTCACCGACGCTGGGAGCTCCGAATCGACAGCCGCAACGCAGCCGGCAGCTTTCGTCACCGCCGCGGCGTCCACTGCTGGCCAACTCCACGCATTAAGGGAAGCCAAGAGCTTCGGGCCCACAGACGCATCGCAGTCGACTGCGTTCGTCGCCGCCGCCAGTGCCGCCGCACCTACTCGGACCACACTTCCCGCTGACAGCAAGTCCAGCACCTTGGTACCTGCGTCGCAGATTGCGGCTCAGGCTGACGACACAGCAGACATGGATCTTACGGCGTCCCCGGTAGACGGCCATCTCATTCCGGCCCCTGAGGTCGGCTGGACCACTATCGGTGCCTGCCGTAAGCCTGCCTCCGCCACCCGGCCCCGCACCGAGCTCATCACAGTTGGCATCCAGCTTCCCCCTGGCACCCTCAACCCCAAGATACCGCTCTACGACGTCCTCGCCGCAGTCGTCTCCGCTGTACAACTGTCCTCCGAGAGCAGTGCGGAGATTACCCTTCAGGCCAAGCCAGCCCAAAGCCTCGTCTTTTTAAAAACTCATTGCCCTCTCACCGCCCACCTCCTGCTTTCTATCACGCATCTTCAGCTTCACGGTAAGCCTATCACCATTAAAACATATGCCCCTAATCCTCCCACCTCATGCCTCGGCGTCATCCATAACGTCGGTGGCCACTTCACCCCTGATGACCTCATGCATGATATCGAATCATTCAAAACCGATATTCTTGCTGCTCGTATGATGGGCACCACTCAGTCGGTGCTCATAATTTTCGCTGGAACCGTAATCCCCCAGTTTGTGTATTTCAAACGCGTTGCCTTCCGGTGCCGTCCCCATAAGCCTAAGCCTCCCACCTGCACCCGTTGTCTCGCTCTTGGATACCGCGCCCACCAGTGTCCACAGCACAGCGTTCCGGCCAAGTGCCGTCGCTGTGCTGCTCCTCTACCCGTCGACCCTTCCGCTCATGTATGTGCCCAGCCCTGGTGCGTTCATTGCCAGGTAAACACCCACCCCTCCCTCGACCCCACTTGCCCCTTTCTCCTCGGTAAACAACGCGAGTGTGCCAAAGCTGCGTACCTACGACGCCTAGCTTTGCGCCGGGCCACGCAACCCACCCCCTCCTCCTCCTCTAATCATGAACCTCCGTCAGCTCCGGTCACGTCACCACCAGGCTCCTACGCCGCCAAAGTTAAAGGCTCCTCGGTTCCAGCGTCCCTTTCCAGCGTCTCTTCCACTGCACCACCCTCTCCATCCCTGATTGACGAGAGCCGCTCCTTCGACCTCCGGCTCGCTATGCTGCAACGCCAGCAGCGAGAGCAACAGCGCATTTCCCACGACCTACAACAACAGATCCACGCCTTGACCCAAACCCTGCAGACAACCACCTCCTCTCTTACCTCCCAGCTTACCAAGCTAAATGAGCATCTTGCCACACTCATAACTCCCTCCTCCACCGCCCAGGTCGCCCCTTTGGCTGATCTTCTCGAAACCACCACACAGGCACACCACACTCGCTTGGTTCAGCTAGAGACATCGGTTCTGCAGATTCTTACCACCCTCCAAGCACAATCCAAACAATTAGAAACCTTCACTTCTACGCTCCAATCCCTGCATGAGTCACTGCCCCCGGCCAAAAAGAAGGAACGCGTACCCTCACGAAGTTCTACCTCTACACATCATAATGGCTTTTGGCGAGGACCTCGAGATTGTGCAGTGGAACTGCCGAAATCTCTGCCACAATAAGACCCCCCTCCACCAGTATCTACTCGCCCGCCCCTCCCTGCCCCATTTTCTCCTTCTCCAGGAGACCCGGACGGCCGCACTGTCCCAGGCTACCGCGCCTACCATGCCGCTACGGCCACACCACTTGCGTCTATTTATGTACGTAGCGACGTGCTCGTGGAGCCACTTGATATCCCCTCCGTCCTTCTTAAATATTTAGTTGGTGTAGTCTATTACCACTCTTCTTCCCGCGTCTCACTCGCCCTTTTGTCTTTCTACAACCCCCCTGTTACCTCCTCTTTATTTTCCGCCCTGGGCAAGTTCCTTCACTCTCTTCCTTCTAACTCCCATCTCCTCTTTGGTGGCGACTTTAATGCCCCTCACACACTCTGGGGCTACCCTCAAACCCTCAAACCCGGCCACCTCCTCCACTGTCTGGCCCAGGAACGTCACCTCACCCTTCTCAATACTCCTGGCTCCCCTACTCGAGCGGGCACTGCCTCACAGCGCCCCACGACACCCGATTTCACTTTCTCTCGGGGTTCACTTTCATTTCACTGGCAGGTGACAGCCGAAACTCTTCTCAGTGACCACTATCTTGTCCACATTTCCACCTCTCTTTCCCACATCCCTCGATGTCATCCGGTCACTCATACTGACTGGCACGCCTTCCGCGCTAATCTCGCCTCTGACTCCTTTCAATCCTACGACGACTGGACGTCGCGCATCACTGCAGCGCTCACGTCCAGTAGCCGTCGTGTTCGCTCTTGTCACCCAGTCCCAGACCCAGATCCTCACCTACTCCGTTTATGGCGTCGCCGTAAACGTCTTCAACGCTCCTTCCACTGCCAACCCCACAATGCCCAACTTTCTTCCCGGATCACTGCTCTGCGGGCCGAGATCGTCGCCCACTGCGCCTCACTCGAGCACTCTCGTTGGAGTACTCTTTGTGACCGTCTTGACTCTGCATTGCACTCGCGATCCACATGTTCTCTCTTCAAATCCCTCCTTGGCACTAAGCCTGCCCTTGCTCCCACTCTCGCTAAAGCCCTCACTCAAGGAACTCCCTCCGATGTTTTTGATCAGCTCGCCTCTCTCTATCTCCCGCCCCCTCTGGCACCCTCCTACCCGGTGTACTGCGGTGGACCTAACCCCGATCTGGACCAATCCTTCACTCTCCGGGAGCTCGAATCGGCTCTGGCTGCTAATGCTACACGCTCGGCTCCCGGTGAGGATGCCATTACATACACCACACTTCGCAACCTTCCTGACTGCGCCAAAGAATTCCTCCTTAAAACCTACAATGATGCATGGGACAGCGGCTGCCTGCCCAGCTCCTGGACCTCCTCCCTCATTTCTATGATTCCAAAGCCGGGCAAGCCTCCCTCTCTCTCCAACCTCCGCCCAATCTCCCTGACATCATGTGTTGGTAAGACCCTTGAGCGAATGGCCCTGACTCGCCTCTCTAATTTTCTCGAGACGAGGGAGTTCTTCCCTCATTCTCTCATCGGCTTCCGACGCCACGTCTGTGCACAGGACATGTTTCTGGTTCTCCAGCGCACGTTTCTGTCACCTACCCCCACTCAAATTCACGCACTTGTGACCGTCGATGTTCGCAAGGCCTTCGACGGTGTTTGCCACGACCACATCCTTTCCCAACTCGCCTCCCTAGACTGTGGCTCCCGCATGTACTGTTATATCCGCTCATTCCTCTCTAAACGTGTCGCTCGCTTTCGAGTCGACACCTATCTGTCCGACCCCCACAACCTCACCCGAGGCACTCCTCAAGGTGCTGTTCTCTCTCCAACCCTTTTCAATCTTGCTATGGCCCCTCTCGCCTCCCAGCTAGCTGAAATTCCCGACCTGCATCATATATTTTACGCCGATGACATCACTCTCTGGTGTTCGTCTGGCTCTCCCGGTCACGTACAGGACACCCTGCAACGTGGCCTAGATCTCATTGACTCCTTTCTCACCACTGCTGGCCTGAAAAATCCGAGCTCCTTCTCCTCAGCCATTCCTCATACCAGCGCTCACACAACCAATTCGTCTCTCTCCACCTTTCTGGCTCTCCCATTCCTGTCGTCACGCAGTGCAAAGTTCTTGGCTTTCCTTTGCATGCAGCCAAGAACGTGCAAGCCCTCCACCGTGCTGTCACCACCTGCCACTCCGTAACTCACCTCCTGCGGCGCGTGGTCACTCGGCGCTCAGGTCGCCACGAGGCTCATGCGTGCCGAGTTGCCCACGCGCTGGCCCTCAACAAGGTCTTGTACTTTGCACCCTACGTTTCCTTCAATCAGACTCAACTTAACGCTCTTGAGACTGCCATTGTGGGCCTCTACAAGGCAGCTCTCAACCTCCCTATCACTACCTCTACTGTAAAGATCTTTGCAACAGGCCTCTTTCATCCTCTCCGTTCTCTGCTCTCTCTCCATCATGACTCGCAGATTGCCCGGCTTTCCCTTACCCGTCAGGGTCAGTGGTTACTGACTCAAGCGGGTATCTCGCCCATTCCCTGCGCCCCGTTTACCTCTCCTATTCCCACCCCGGCTCCCAATCTTCGGATCCTCCCCCTTCCGTCCAACATGTCCCCCGTTCTGCACGCCGGCCGTCGTCATGCGGCCGCACAGCACCATTCCCCTCTCTTTGATACCCAGGGTGTAGCTTACACGGATGCCTCGTTCGTGGCTCCTCGAGGTTCCTGCGGCTACGCCCTGTACCACCCCCACCTCCCCGCTCCTGAAACTCACACCAGCGGGCCGTTTCTACGCCCTCCGGATGCATTGTCCCTCGAGGTCCTCGCCATTGCGCATGCCCTCCAGTCATTTGCCCTCCTTCCCTCTCTTCAAGAGTACACAGTCTATTCAGACTCACAAGCCGCTATACACCACATACAGAAACGCACCCTAACCCCTTCTCTTCAACAGGAGGTCGAACGAGCGGTCTCCGCATTGCAGCCTTCCATCGTTTTCCTCCGCTGGGTCCCTGGGCATTCAGGGATTGACGGCAATGAGCTGGCTCATCAGCTCGCCCGTGACACACTTTTCCGGGCACCGTTGATACCCTGGCCCAAGCCCTCGGAGGACGGTGGGAGACTCACCCTTCGCCGCACCATAAAAGAGGTCTACCTCGAGCTCCGCCTCGACAAACGCCTTTACCCTCCCCCTCATCCATCACTCACAGTGCCGGAGGCTCGCCTTCTTCGGCACGTTCAAATGAATGCAATCACCCTGTCTCGCCTCTTTCTCTATCGCTATAGATCGGACCCTTCCTGTCCCAACTGCCCCTGTATCTATGCGAACCTTGCCCATTGCCTCTTCTATTGCCCGGCTGCTCAGCAGTCGGGTTCCTACCCCCCACCTTCTTTATCCATCACCACCTGGCTCGACTGGCTTGGCGCTGAAGGGGAGGAAGAACAGCGACTTCTGGTCGCCCAGGCGGTCAACATGCTCGGCCTGTAAATTTTGGCCGAATAAACGTCTTCTACTACTACTACTACTACTCTTAGCTTCCCGTGCTTCGAACGATACCCAGCCCATATCCCCTTGTACTGCCTCGTTTGTGGTTTTGCCGTGGGCACCTAGTGCTAATCTTCCAACAGCTCCCTGATTTACGCCTAATCTCAACTGAACTTCTGCCCTTAATCACAGAACCGCATTGCCGAAAGTAAGTCCCGGCACCATTATTCCTTTTCAAATACCTCTCAGTACTTCATATTTGTTGGACCCCCATAATGTTGTACCCCCATAATTCATTATCCCAGCGTCTCTTCGCCTGAACATGCAGCGCTGGCAGACGAGGGACGAAGGAGAGACGACACACACACAGGACCCTGTCGTCTCTCCTTCGTCCCTCGTCTGCCAGCGCTGCATGTTCAGGATGTCGAACCAACTTGCCCAGCAACACACCCTGCTTAAGTCTCTTCGCCCTTTTGCCCTAAGGGACTGTTCATGCTTTTCCGTGTATATATACCCTTCGTTTAGCCATATCCCGAGGTATTTGTATTCGGCCACTCTGGGCCTTTCGTGGCCTTGTATTGTAAGTACATGATCAGCTATATCGTTAAAAATCATCACACCTGATTTAGTTGCGCTAGAACTGAATCCTAGAGCGTCTCCTTCGTCTCCACAGCAATTAACCAATGTTTCTAAATCTTCCTGGCTATCTGCTAATAGTACAGAGGCCAAGGCGCTTGTCTAGAACACGTTCTGGGCGTGTTTCGGGCTCAACACGCGATATCTAAAGATATCGCTAAAAATTCGATAAAGATTTCGCTACAAATGTTTGGATGTAAGCATGTGCAGTAAAACTTGTAGGATTTCGTTGCCACTTATTGATTTCCTGGTAGCAGCGGCTTTGGGAGGTGCGGAACGGATAGTTCGCTTGTTCTAGACATGCATTTTGCCGTCTGTACAATATCGTCAGCATACATTAAACCTGGGAGCCGCTGCTCAACTACATTTCCGCCTAATCAGTACGACAGATTATAACCGAGATTACTTTCTTGTAACTTTCTTTCCATATTTACCACATACAGCATGAACAGCAGCGGTGATAGAGGACAGCCTTGCCTGAATCCTTTTTGTACCCCCATAGTTGCAGTGCTTTTTATCCCTTCCCATGTAATTTCAACTTTATTATCTCGGTAGATTTCCTGTAGAAAATCAATTACCTCATGACTGATACCGACATCTTTTAATATGCTCCACAGGAGTTCCTTGTTCACGTTATCGTATCCAACGCTTATGCCCAGAAAGGCTAAATGCAAAGGTCTGTTTTCAGCCTTAGCTATTTCTATGCATTGGGTAAGCTCGAACAGGCTAGCATCTAATCGCCTACCTCTTCTGAACCCATTCTGAAGTTCTCCGAGTATCCGATTACCTTCTACCCATGACTGCATTTTTAATTTCACCGCCTGCATCGCCAGCCTGTATATAACAGATGTTTAATAATCGGACGGAAGGATTTTCTGTTCATCTTATCTCCTTTCCCATGAGTTGAAATCCTGTCATCGTCTACGCCAGTTGAGATCCTGTCTCGACTGCGGCAGTCGAGTTTCCCCTTCAGGTGGAGACGACAGGAAGCACTTGATGATGATGAACTGATGGTTCGGAGTCGCAAACAATCACGTTACTCGATGGCGGGACAAGAAGGTTAACTATTTATTAATAAATGAATAAACGAGAAGAAACAAACAAGGAGAAAAGTATTTACAACATGACTGAAACGTTGATGACACCAAATCAGCCCCCTTAACCGGAAGCGTTCCCTTTTAAGCCTTCTGTCTCCGCCCTTGGCGGGGACAGTAACCAATCATAAAACAGGCGACGCTTCTCCCCAATCGACGCCCACGGAAAGGACAACAAAGCCTCCGTCAGCCAATCAAATACCTAGGAAAGGAGAGGTTCGGAGCACGCACACAAAAAGCACTGAACTCGCTGCATTCCGAACCTCCGCCTTCCTCTTCGTTTCCCCTCCCACACACGTGCATACGAGACGCACGTACGCCACGGCAATCACCGAAGGCTCCTTATACAACAAAAAAAGGAAAGCTGTCGCCGAGGGGTCAAGCGTCCAGTGGCAACAAACATGACAGCAGGCGTTCAAACCTGCACTGTATACCGCTTCGTGCTAGAAACTATCTCTGGTGGGGAGCAAACCGGAGAGAGAACAAGCGTTCTGGCGACGGCGCCGCCAGCAACAACAGCAGCCACTGACGCGCGTCGCGCCGTGCGTTCGCGCGCGTCCGCAGCTCCATGAATTCGGTCACCCCTCAATCGGGGACATGTGCACTGGCTGGAGGCTAGATGGCACCGCAGAAAGTTCAGCGAACTAAACGCCATTATAAATCAAATTCATTTTACTCTGTCTCCAGCTGTGTGGAATTCGCTTGTTATGACTGTCTCCAATGCTTTTATCAGCGCTTCCTTGCTTCTTGGGCCAAGTACATTAATCAGCTTAATTAGAATTTCGTCTATCCCTGCGGATGTGGTTTTAGGAATATTGGTTTCCGCCTTTTTCCAGTTAAGGCTAGTCAGTTCTAAGCTGCCTCTCTTGTGCTGTCCTGTGTTGCTCCCTTCCTTGGGGAGATTACCGTATTGCCGTTGCTAAATAACGCAGCTATAACTGACGTAATGTAGTTTACAGCGTCGTCTCCTTCTAAACATTTTCCCTCAACACCATTAATCTGTTCCTGCTTTCTTTGATTTGTTTTTCCTAACTAGCTTATATAGTTCCAGAATTTTCTTGGCTCCCCTTTATTTCCATCGCGAACTTCAGCCAGCCATTGATCAAAGGACTTCTTTATTTTAGCCTGGACGAGAACCTGAACTTGCTGTTTCTTTTGTCGATAAGATTCCCATTTTTCGCCCATTTCCTCTTCAGATAACTGCTCCTACTTTGCTTCTCTGTGTTCCCTTGAAGCGGCCCGTCGTTGTTCGATGGCCTCCTTAATTTCCATATTCCGTCGCGGCGCGCCAACGGCGCTGCCATCTGGGGGAGCGCGGCTGAAGCAACGGCGCGCCACCTGCTCGGCACAGCGGCTGTTCGAGGTCATCCGTCCCTACCGATCGCGGCTACGCGACGAGGCGAAACCTACAGTAGTATTGCTGACGCAATAAAATCTCCGATTTAACCAAGCCATAAGAAGGTGCCTGGGTGATGTAGGGTAGCGGTCAGACTCACAACCCGAGGGTCAGAGGCTCGATTCCTGTGTAGGCTTTATAGGTGCGGTTACGAGGAATACAGCCATGGGTCTGCTGCGTAGCGACTGGAGAGGGGACGCTTGTAACGCGAGTCGTCGTCTGCTCCGTGTTTAAGAGAGGGTGAGGAGGAAGACGGCTGTCGACAGCCCGTGCGCTGGGCGCGATGCGCCGCTGGTGTAGCTGACGCCATCGATGGCAGCCTCTTGTAACAGCCACCTTTTCGACCAATCCGGATTTTTGTGTTACGCAAACGGAGACGCCGACACCCGCATTTCTTGGAAGCGCTAACTGGTGGGCGAGTTGGTTTTGCATGAGGGACATTGGTACACGGCCTAAGAAGAGAGCAAAAGGAAGTGTAGAAACGGGCATTACACAGCGCTGAACAAACAAATAGTATTTATTTGGCGTGCTGGGCATATAAACACACGTAATACGCCCCAAGAAAATTAATAAAACCATTGCAGTGAGCACACTCATGCACCAGGAACCCCACAAGACAACGGCTAAGCCATACAGATCATGGAACGAAAATCTTTTCCCCATAAAGACATCGCCTTGCACAGCTGTCACCCTACTTCTTACTCTCTGTGGCCTCAGTTATTTCTCAGCACATCACTTCTCTAATTCTTGCATCAGCTCGTTAATTTTCGAACTGGGGGCTGCACTTGCAATCACGAGAATGGATATTGAGGTTACGCGAGTGTGCATTTTCAACATCGTTGCGGTGCTGCCTGAGCGTATAATTTAGGCACTGCCCAGTCTGGCCGCTATAAACACTCTTACATGGGAGAGGAATTGGATACAGAAGATTTTTTTTACACTTCAGAAATTTCTGCTCATGCTTTCTCTCAGGGTAGTTGACACTCCTGCAGAAATTTGTCATCTCTTACGGAGCCAAAACAACAGCGTCTCCTCCGCCTCTTTTTTCAACTTTTTTTCCGATTATGTTAGATTTTATAAACGCAAGGAATGGCTGCTCCTGGCTTTCTTGTTTGACATTCAGGGCTGAAGGTAATAGTGAAGGACTATTTACGGTTAAGATCCCAGTTTGTCACCTTCAATCACTCTCAATCAACGTCTGTCTCTGTAACATCAGGCGTACCGCAGGGATCAGTTCTAGGGCCACTTCTACTTCTCATCTACATTAATGACGTCGTCCAGATAACTGCTAACACACCTGTTAAAATCTGTTTACATGCAGATGACTGTGTTCTGCATTTAAACATAAATAATGCATACGACCAGCTAATTTTAAATAATGTGTTTTCTTCATTCTGTGCTTGGAGCAACACATGGCAGATGAAGATAAATTTCAGCAAACTTGTATCGATGACATTCACTAACAAGAAGAATCCTTTGCGTTTTTCGTACACTAACAGCACTCAACTAACGCACGTAAACGAGTTCAAGTACCTGGGAGTAACCTTTTGTTCTGACTTAAATTGGTCAAAACACGTCGATTTAACTTTCTCCAAGGCTCTGAAGAAACTCGGATTTTTAAAACGTACCTTAAAGGATTCGACTAAAAACTAAGTTGACGGCGTACAAATCTCTGGTAAGGCCTGTGCTTGAATACGCCTCGGCAGTCTGGTCACCGAAATTCGCTACAGACATCACTAAACTAGAAAATGTGCAGAAAAAAGCAATAAGATCTATATATAAGCGTTATGACCACCAGTTCTCTCCCACAGCTCACGCCCGCACCTTATCACTTGACACACTTAAACACAGACTCATATGTGATCGCCTTATCACTCTTCACAAGATCATCAACAAATGCATTAATGTTGACGCCCCGCTTTTCTTTTCTTTCGCCAGTTCTTCAGCACGTGTCACTCGCCGTACCAACCCGCTTAACATTGTGCCGTTTATGCCGTTTTTAGACTGTTTCAAATATTCATTTTTTCCTTCGACAGTCGAAGTATGGAATGATCTGGATGTTACATTACGTCAGATGTCTCTTGACCGATTTGCGCAAGAATTGCCTAAACATGTATTTTCTTATTAATACCACAGTATTGTTTATGTAAAATCCCTGATTCACACTTGTAATTATGCACTTTCCTACTGTTTTATCTAAATGTTCCATCCTCTGTACCACTCCTGCAATGTCCCAATTAATGGGATAGCAGTATTTGTAAATAAATAAATAAAAGTTGTGCAACATTTCAATATTTTCAGCAACACATCGGCCACAGAAGAAAGAACCTGAAGTTGATAGCAAGAGTAAATTACCCTATTCATCTAATTGCTAAAACTTCGTTCAGTTGGATGCACATAGGACTTAGTGAGGGCATTCCTTAAGCACGACATAAAATTTCCTCTTTTTTACGAGTTTCGAGTGCGAGGAGCTGTACCGCAGCAGCGGTTTATTATCGCTAGGCACCAAAGACCAGCACACACGGCAGACTCCAGGAATCTGATTGTGTCATTTACAGGAACCTGTTGAGTTATATATAGAGGAGCAAGAACATTGTAGAAAAGAGTACGATGTTGAGACACTTCCATGCTGAAAGCTTCACGGTCATAGGCAAGAAAAACTAGATACTCATCCACAAAACGACAAACTTTCGCTACAGGCGGCCTTGTAGTGTCCTGTCATGCAGTGCTAAAAAGAAATCCCAGAAAATTTATTCTGCGACACAGGAATTTTACGCTTTCGCGTAATACTATACGAACGGAAGTTCCAGATCGTTGCAGCCGGAGTGGACCAAGCACAGACAGAGCGACTATGCAGCATGCTTAGTCGGCATACAGACCAGTACGAAAAAGGGACCAGCGATCGACGCCTAGTGCTTTATACGTATAAGCAAGCGGCAGGGTAGTGATGTCGTGACACTTGTTCTACACAATATCTACTGTCTCTATATTGGCCTACGGTCTATGTTCTGCGGACTGTGACGTAGTGTCTTCGGAGTCAACGAAAGCACTAAGAGAGGCGACTGCGGTGTCGCCGTTCTGACAGTCGTTCCGTTCATTTAGCCGAAGTGCCTCTTCGGACAGCAAAGGCTGTGGTGATGAAAGACCCTGAAGCTGCGACGTAGCAAAGGATGGAATTGCTACAGATCTTTCCAGCATAGCGTATGCAGCTGTACTGGGCACAGAACGCGAAAACGCACTCGGCACTGTTTCGGCAGATTCAAACGAGCACGAGCCTAGGATATTGGTATGCACGAACTGTGTTGGTGCCTAACTACATCTGTGTAGACGTTAATGCATGGCACCGCTGTTCTTCGACACCACAGAGCCACTTTGCCTCCATACACAGCAATTCTAGACAAAATAATTTTTGCAACGGGAAAGCTTATGAACGTAATTTTTTCACATACTGTAAGATTCCACTACAACCATCAATATAACCGCAGATCTCCCGTCGGCAGGCTTGCATTTTGTTTGGTATTAACGCTTTAACCATCGTCAAAAACGCTCCCCATTACTTTTCTACCGCAGTCCTAACTGCTCGATGCGAGCGATGGAGAAATTTTACAGGAAAGATTTTGCTACGCATCGGAAGAATGTACCGTTACCTTAAATATTAACATGATAGAATATTCCTATCTTAAAAATTTTCTGCCCAAGAGTGTTGGGCATGCCTATGGGCGAAGTTTTGCACAAGTAAATATTTGCCTTCCTTAAACGATCTCCGTGACCACCCTGACTTCTCTGGTTTCTTTTTCTCCCAGTGAAACGAGTATTCGATGCGGTTTTCAATGTTTGGCCGCAAAAAGCTAAGGAGTGCGCGCGGCTTTCACGAAAGGAACAATTGCGAGGACGTTAGCCCCGTTGTTGTAGGCGTGGTGCGGCATGTGGAAATTTGCCTATTCGATGTTGTGAGGACTTGTTGATCCCTGTTTTTCCTGCAGCCAGAACCTGCCACAGGAGATCCTGCTTAAGTCTATACACAAACGCCGTTCCGCACTTCCATTTGATGCAGGGTGCTACTCTGGCGTCCCGGTATGCCGCGCCCCATTCTTAAGCGGAGATTCTGCGAAGTCCTTGGCATAAAACTGAGCGCTGTCGTCCGGAACTACAGGTATTTCGTCTGGAAGTCCATACAGCGCCAAGAAAACTCTCAGTTTTCGGCCCTTTTTCGTAATGGTTGAAGTCAAACACTTGCACCCACTGTGAGTGCGCGTGAACAAGGACTAAAAAACCACTGGTCGTCTGTGAAAGCAAAATCGCGATTGACTGTTCGCCATTTGCGAGTCGGCCAACCCCAGGTTCGCAATGGTACACATAGTGAAGTATGTGCAACAACTTTTAAACATCAGCTCGATCTCCTCCTTGAGCGCAGGACACCATACATAGCTACGGCCGAGCATATTCGGGCGTGCGATCCCAGGGTGACCGTCATGCAAAAAGTGAGACACTTGTCAGCGCCAATTGCGAGCCATGATCACCCGATTCCCCCATGTAACACACTCCTGGTTGAATAATTCAAATAGTTTTAGAGCACCATAAATGACACGTACGCGATTCACATCACAAAAGTAAGCCAGGCAGAACACGCGTTTTTTTTTTCTCGCAAATTAACATGGTTGGAAATAAAAACCTTGAACCGGCATCTGTCTACCTTTTACTTACTCTGAAACGCTACTCAAAGAATACCTGTGCCTCCAATGGTACCGGAATATGTGCCAGCTCGCCACCCTTACGAAATGTACAGCCCCCGTCAAAAGTATACAGCCCAAGGGGTTCGATTCTAAGAAGTTTAGCGGAGCTCCCTAGCATATCTAGCACTCCAAAGTTTGGCAGGATTGAGGTCGCGATGCCATTCCTCCTTCGAGAGGTTGCGGTCGCTGAGGATGCATAACGAGGCATGCAGCAGGCTTCCCTTGGGCCGTATAGTTTTGACGGGTGGTGTAAATCCCTCAGAAGCCAGACTTTGCACGAATGTACTTAGCGCTACATTTATCTGAAACCTTTATTTCACATGCGCTGCTCTATTTGCATATTTGCAGTCACGACATCATTACGGCTATCTCTCACATTATTGCTGGGGTCCCGCTAGGGCTTGTATCTTCCACTATTCTTCTTTTTGTACAAAACAAAGTGCCCGCACTGTTTGGTCCCATAGCCAACGGCTAGCAACAGGTCCTGTGAGAAACGGACGAAAACTAGGGACTAGACAGAAAAATGAGGCGCTCGTTAAGCAGCTTTTTCATATACTGCTCCCACGAAAGTTAAAATTCTGATTGCAGACTCCAAACATCATACAGGGACAATCATTTTGTAATAGGACCTTACAAGGATCAAGCACTGTTTCAGTGCTCTAAATGTTTTCATCTTCTCCAATATTTCTCGAGGTGATCTGCTCAGCCAGTGCCTGTAAAGAATACAAATGGAAAGCGATGGGTAGTATGACCTCTAGTCGTGGAGGGTGGCTTGAAAGTGAAGTGTTCGTGATGAACATGGTGCTACAACTCGTGCCACTGTCATCTGCATTGTTTGTCACTACCACCATTGTTATCATACTGAAAAGTTCGTACGAAAGTACAGCCAGCGTATTACTATGAATCATTGGAGGCATTAGTATGCTTAAATTAAGGGCTGCTTTTCTTCAGCGTCAGTGAAAAGGAACTGTTAGTCTCGCCGATTGGTGTGTCGACGACGTCAAGCATTGCAGTGTTCTTTGCCGACGTCTCGTTATCAGGACGTGCTTGCCAGAATGCCAAGATAAAGCTGTGGTTCCGAAACAGGGCGAACTCGTCCGGTATGACTGTAGCCTTTAGGGGTTCTTGGTCCGCGCCCGAAGTGGTGGCAGAACCCGCTGTATGCTTCGATGGATGTACTTCCGTGTTGCCCTGGTCGCCGGTAGATCCAAGACCGAAGATGAAGATAATCAAGGCAAGAGCGGCAGAGCATGTGATGACGCAGCGTTCCACCAGCAAGATCCAGGGCAGCAAGACAAACCTGCGTTAGTAAGAGACCTAAGATGTACCACACGTGGAGAGTTCGTGGGCAGACGGCACATGTATTGGGCAAGCACAGTACTTGAGCACTGCTTCTGCTCACCTCTTCAGCCAAAACGAAAATGTCTAAAGACTTGAGGAACTTGAGGAACTTGTGACGCACCTCACAGCTTTCTATCTAAGAACCCATTGCAGTAGCCATACTTCAAGAAACGTTCAGCAGGGACAGTATTCTGTTGATTCCCTTCCTTTCCAATCCATTTTGCCATCTGCCTTTGGTCGCCGTTCACATTGCCGTAGGGCAATTGAGAAGACATCACGCTGGTCATGACAAAAATATGCCCTTGTTGCTAACTGCTCGCACACTCGCGTCTCGAGCCCGCGCCGCACTGGCCGACTGGCGCCGACACCCACCATTGCAAGAGCCCGACGACACCCTGAACACGCCTGATCAGCTTTATCATTTCATTTATTATTTCATTTATTAAGTCCTCAAAGGCCGCATTTAAGGGGTATTACATGAAGGGTGGGCGGGGAGTACGGCAGTTATGACAAAAAAAAATGATTTTCGATCGCAGTCTTGAATTGTTGAAGATCTTCAAAGGAAGCGATATGGCCGGGAAGGTCGTTCCAGTCCAGGGCAGTACGGAGGAAAAATGATTTTTGGAACGTTGTGGTATGGGCGCGCTGGGGGTAGACTGCTCTGAGATGGCTGTGACGGGATAAATGATGGGCTCGGCGGATGAGTGCGTTGTTCAGTGGCAAGCTGTGAAAAAATGTATGATAAAGAGAAAGGCGAGCTAGTTGACGACGGGATGCTAGGGTACGAAGTTCAAGTCGAGATTTTAGTCCAGTTACACTAGCGCGATATGAGTACTCTGAAAGAATAAATCGCGAAGCGCGATTTTGAATAGATTCCAGTAAATTCGACAGGTTGGTTTGGTGAGGATCGAATATAGAACTGGCGTACTCTAGTTTAGGTCGGACAAGTGATATGTAGGCAATTAGTTTGACGGAAGGGGATACTAAGGAAAAGTTACGCCGTAAGTAGCCAAGGACGCGATTGGCTGAGTTAGCTATATGAAACTGTTTGCGCCGTTTGTGCGACGAGTTGGCGCAGCTTGGTCCGGGTGACAGCCGGACTATATGCAGAGGCACGAGGCTGGCCAGCGGCGGCAACGGGACCAGAGGAGTTGTGTCAGTGATTAGCCGTTCGCATTCCTACTAGCTGTTGCTTTCATCACACTGACGTTAAGGCCAAATGAAATAGAAAAATAAATCGATTGTTACAGATTATGGCCCAGAAAACGGCTGAGAGAGCGCACAATGCGGCCGGGAAAACTAGTGAAGTGAATAAACACTGCGCCTTCTTTATATTTATTCTAGGGAAAAGTACCCCTAAAATATAGGACGGTGTAAAATATTGTAACAGTTGCTACACTGAAAAGTAACTGCAGCGGCTGAACGAGGGCACCAGAGAAACGGACCTCCACTTCAGCGTCGTCTACTTCTTGCGGCTGCGATCTTTTTCCTCTTCTACGTCCAATCCTCGTGTCACTGCCCCCTCTTCAGGAGCATCGCCCCGATGCGTTGTTACCGTCAGACCGAAGAAAAAGTGTTCAAGAGTTGCACCACGAGTCTGACATCACGGAATATGACTACATGCAGCCGGAAAGTCACTCGGGGGGTCGCTCGTAGTACGGCTTCATTAGCACCACATGCACAACGTCGCTGCGCTTGCCGTTGTGCGATGAACGAGCTGGCGAGGCTGGTGCAACTTCGTACGTTACGTCGCTGAGGCGGCGGACAACAGGGTAAGGGCCGAAGTAGCGGCGCAGTAACTTTTCGGACAGCCCGCGGCGACGAACGGGCGTCCAAACCCACACATAGTCGCCTGGGTTGCAGGTAACGTGGCGGCGTCCAAGGTTGTAGCGGTCAGCATCGATCTGCTGCTGACGATGAATGCGGTGTCTGGCCAGTTGCCGCGCTTGTTCCGCACGCTGAACATAGGTGGCGACGTCGACATCAAGTTCACTCTCACTGTCAGGGGGGTCCACGGGTAGCATAGCATCCAGGGGGGTGGTAACCTGTCGACCGAAGACTAATTCGAACGGAGTGAACTGCGTCGTCTCTTGCTGCGCGGTATTATACGCGAATGTTGCGTATGGAAGAATTTCGTCCCATGTCTTGTGCTCGATATCAATATACATGGAAAGCATGTCGGTCAAGGTCCTGTTGAGGCGTTCCACCAAGCCGTTTGTCTGCGGGTGGTAGGCCGTTGTACGTCTATGGCTGGTGTTCGTGAGCTTGAGTACAGCCTGAGTGAAGCGGGCCGTAAATGCAGCTCCACGGTCAGTAATGATAGCTGCAGGAGCGCCATGACGCAGGACGATGTTGTGGACGAAGAAGTCGGCGACTTCAGCAGCAGTACCGTTTGCAAGTGACGCGGTCTCAGCGTATCGGGTCAAATAATCTGTCGCGACCGCAATCCACCGTTTTCCTCTGGACGACTTCGGAAAAGGGCCGAGGAGGTCTATGCCAATTTGCTGAAAAGGGGTCTTTGGTGGTGCTTATGGGCTGCAGAAAGCCTGCTGGCTTTAGAGGAGGAGATTTGCGCCGTTGGCAATCCCGGCATGTTGTTACGTATCTACGCACGGATTGTAGTAAATTGGGCCAGTAATACTTAAGCCGAATCTTTGCCAGTGTGCGACTGACCCCCAAGTGGCCGGCGGATGGTTCATCATGACAAGCGCTTAAGATTTCGGAGCGTAACTGGGATGGCACAACAAGCAGAAACGTCTCCTTGTTGCTGTCGAAGTTGCGCTTGTAGAGGACTCCACGCCGCAGAATGAAGGACTGTAGTCCACGGCGAAACACACGAGGTACATGAGCATTCAAACCCTCCAGATACTTAACGAGTGGCGCCAACTCAGAATCTGCTCGTTGAAGCTGCGCTATACGGGAGATGCTAATGGCACAAAGAGTAGGGCAATCTTCGGTGATGTCTTGCGTAGCCGGTTCCACGGGCGCTCGTGATAAACAGTCCGCGTCTTGGTGCTGCCGACCCGATTTATAGACGACCGTAACGTCGTACTCCTGTAAACGGAGGCTCCATCTAGCCAACCGGCCGGAAGGGTCTTGAATGCTGGCTAGCCAGCATAGCGAGTGATGATCGCTGACAACACGAAACGGTCGGCCGTAGATGTAAGGTCGAAACTTACTCAGAGCCCAGATGACGGCAAGGCACTCCTTTTCTGTCGTCGAATAGTTCCGTTCCGATCGAGAAAGTGTGCGGCTCGCATAAGCGATTACTCGCTCTGCGCCGTCCTGCCACTGTACGAGGATCGCTCCGAGGCCGACATTGCTGGCGTCAGTGTGGACATCAGTCTCTGCATTCTCGTCGAAATGAGCTAGTATTGGTGGACTTTGAAGGCGGCAGCGGAGTTCCTCGAAGGCTGCGTCTTGGGCACTTCCCCATACGAAGGGTGTGTCATCTCGAGTCAAGGCAGTCAATGGCTCAGCTAGGCGAGAAAAATCTTTAATAAAGCGGCGGTAATACGAGCAGAGGCCCAAAAAACGTCGGAGGGCCTTCTTGTCGGTTGGGCGTGGGAAACTGGAGACGGCGGAAGTCTTGTCGGGGTCTGGAAGAACACCTTGTGCGCTAACAACATGTCCTAAGAAACGGAGCTCCTCGAAGGCGAAATGGCATTTCTCTGGCTTGATAGTTAGTTGTGCAGACTGGAGGGCTTGAAGGACAATGCGCAATCGCTGCAAGTGTTGTTCGAAGCTAGACGAAAAGATGACCACGTCGTCCAGGTACACAAGGCACGACTGCCACTTCAAACCAGCTAAAACAGTGTCCATCATGCGTTGAAATGTGGCCGGAGCGGAGCAAAGTCCAAATGGGAGCACCTTAAATTCGTACAGACCGTCGGGTGTCACGAAAGCCGTTTTCTCGCGGTCACGCTCGTCCACCTCGATCTGCCAATATCCGCTTTTCAGATCTAAGGAAGAGAAGAACCTGGCGTCCCGGAGTCGGTCGAGGGCATCATCGATCCTCGGGAGTGGGTATACGTCCTTTTTGGTAACATTATTCAGTTTCCTGTAATCAACACAGAATCGCAACGTGTTGTCTTTCTTTTTCACCAGGACCACCGGCGACGCCCACGGACTTGTTGACGGCTGTATAACATCGTCTGCAAGCATTTCATCGACTTGCGTTCTAATAGCTTCGCGCTCTTTAGGCGAAACGCGGTATGGACGCTGACAAACTGGTGGCGTGGTCGAATCGGTGACAATGCGATGCTTGGCTACCGGCGTACGTCCGACCTTGGAGCTCGCCGCGAAGCAATCTTTAAAATCAAGTAGCAGCGACGACAGAAGGTTCTTCTGATGAGGTGACAACTCCGGGTTGATTTTAACCTTCTGAAGGGCGTTACTTGGTGCGGCATCGTCGTGAAGATTCACCTGTACGGGGCACAGATTCGGCAACCTATCCACGTCGTCGAGAAAGGCGACGGCCGTTCCCTTGGCGAGGTGCTGAATTTCATTCGTGAAATTCGTCAGAAAAACTGTCGCACAGCCGTCATTCAGTTCGACAAGACCGCGCGCGATAGCCACACCCTTCTCGAGCAACAGCGAAGGGTGACTGTCCGCAATACCTTCGTAGTCGTGAAATGAGTCGTTCCTCACTAACACCAGTACACTGGACCGTGGTGGCAGCATTACGCCGTCTTCGACTATACGCAGAGCGTTGACTCCTGGGCCTTCTGTGTCACTCTGCGCCACGGCTTGCTTCGTCGAAAATCTGACTCGCGCCTCGTGTAGATCGATCACAGCACCGTTTGCCTGTAGAAAGTCGAGGCCCAGAATCAAATCTCTCGAACACTCGCTCAAGACGACGAATTCACCCACGTAGACGAAACCGCGGATGCACACTCGGGCTGTGCACCTTCCGGCCGGGCTAATGAGGTGACCTCCAGCTGTGCGAATGCTAGGGCCCAACCATGGTGTCAAAACTTTGCTCAATTCCTGGGCGAGGGTGTGGCTCATCACTGAATAGTCAGCACCAGTATCAAGTAAAGCGATGGTGTCAGTTCCGTCAATCGTCACACACAAATCAGAAGTAGCGCGTCGGATGCTGTCGCTACCCTGCCCCGGTGAGGAATCAGCGTATCGGTATATCGGCGGCGGAGGATCTTCAGTTTTCCCGACAGCAGCGGCCTTGCCTCCGGAGACCGCTGGAATTAGTTTTCCCGATGTGGACTGGGGGAACGCCGCTCAGGGTAGCCGGCGTCTCGGCGAGGGCTTGGGGAACGGTAACGCAGCGGAGATGACGACCTAGGATCGTAGCGACCGTATGTCCCAGGCCTCTGACGGGCCGACAGATGAGCTTCAATTTCGAATGGTCGTTCGCCATTCCGGGGGCAAGGGTTGTCGGGCGCGAAACCACGCAGACCCACTCGGCGGTACGGGCAGGCCCTGTAAAGATGTCCCGCCTCACCACAGTGGTAGCAAAGGGGCCGCCGGTCCGGTGCACGCCACACATCACACTTCCGTGGCCGCTGGTAAGCTGGTCGATCAGGCACACGGGAAAGACCAGACGGCTGCGCTGCGTGAGTCGCGGTATTCACGTCGTAGCCTGACTTTGGGGCCCGGCAGAGGACAGACGCATAGGTAGGTCTGACCTCAGTCTGTCTTGGGATCTCAGGCAGTTGTTGCTGCTGTGCTGCTAGGCGCACCTCGTCCCGGACGACTTCAGACAGCGATGTAACAGACGGAGCGCTGGGAGGCAGCTGGAGGGCTTGTAATTCCTCCCTGACGATCGACCTGATTAGGTCCCGTAAAACGGCCGCATCACTCCCTAGCGGCATCGAAGAAACAGCGGGCCCAAGCGTGCTTACATCCCGATTGTACTGCCGGGCTCGTTGCAGGAGCGTCGTCTCCATTGTAGTCGCTTCCGTGAGGAATTCGGCAACAGTACGTGGTGGACTGCGCACAAGACCGGCGAAAAGCTCCTGCTTGACCCCGCGCATGAGGTGGCGAAGCTTCGTCTCCTCCGCCATGGATGGGTCAGCACGCTTGAAGAGGCGTGTCATGTCCTCCACATACATGCGGACGCTTTCGTTAGTCCGCTGGTTACGGGAGCGAAGCGCAGCTTCAGCTTTCTCCCGGCGGTCTGCGTTGGGGAATGTAGCTAGGAGATTTTGGCGAAATGCCTCCCAGGTGGACAGGTTGCTCTCGTGGTTCTCGTACCATGTCCTAGCGGAGTCCTCGAGCGCAAAATACACGTTATGCAGCTTACGGTCGTCGCTCCAATATGACCCAGTTCTTTATATTGTGTCGCGCACATACATTCTCAGGAATGTACACAAATGCTAGTCTAAAACTGGCGGGGGCTTAGCTTTCGTTAAGCCTGGTAGTTTGCGAAAGCAGGTGTTTTATACTGCATATGCAGCGCCTCTAGTGGGAAGAGCGCGGCGCGCCTTGCCAAGCGGCCACCTTTACCCGACGCGCCGAGTTGGTAGCCGTCTCTCGCTCCTGGTATGACGTCACGCTACAACGTCACTAGCGCCTCTAGCGGGAGGAGCGCGGCGCGCCGTGCCGAGCGGCCGCCGTTACCCGACGAGCTGAGTGTGTAGCCCGTCTGTCGCTCCTGGAATGACGTCACGCTGTGACGTCACTGGGCATGGTATGACGTAAGAGGTCATTCTAAAGGTCAAACTTGCCACGTGGCCACCGCTACGCGAAAGGCCGCTCTTGGGAGTAGTATTGATTTTGCAATAAAAAGAGCACCGTTTCTCTGGTGACATGAGCTCAGTGCTTAGAGCAGCCCTTTCGCTCCAGAAACCCACAAAGGCCTGCGCTTTCCTCTTTTGTTCAGTGCATTTAGAATCAGATGCGCTATATGCGGTCGCTTATGGAGAAATTCAACAACTCAAGCACTCTTTAGGCAACGCTGAGGAGAAGCACATCTCAACTGCAGGAATGCAGAAGAGTAGAGACTGCGCTTACACACTTCAATCGCGCAATATCTGCTTACTTTGGTCCTCCGTCGCATTCCAAGACACCGCTGCAATTCTCCCCCTCCTTTGTTTTCGCGAGATGTATGTGCTAATCTACCAACAAACCTGGAGTCAGAGGCGACAGGTTGCGGCGAAGGCGCTGAGGCGGCGCCAACGTCACTCCAGTTGCCCGTCCTTGCTGCCGACTCCTCGGTGGCCGGTGGTTCTCCGGTGCAGACGCACTCTCGATTCGAAGGCGCAAAGTCGACGGGCAGCAGGTCGCTGGAACCGGCGATCGCTTCCGCCAGCCCAAGTTCATGTGCCATCATCTTCTTCTTCTTCTCTCGCACAGAAAGTTGGCGCGGGAGGAGCATTATGAACATGAAAACTTAGAAAAATAGCGGCCCGACTTTATAGCTGCTGGGCTTTGTTAAACCACCTCTCGACGGAACGTCTAGACGGCTTCCAGTGCCGTCCGAAACTTCTAAACCGTAGTTGTGTGCTTCTCTCCATGATACCCCAGTACATCAGCGAGATATTTACGCTGGACATTACACACCTCCACCAGACACGCATTTTAATATCGTTTACCAAAAACCTACGTATACCTACAACACCAAAATTAGTGTCCAGTTCGGGGTATAGTACGTAGTGCCGACGTCCAGCTCGACATTTGCGAGATATTTGTGCATGGTGTAAGTACGCTCAGCCCACGTAATCTAGACATCTATACAAAGAGAATATGGCTATACATAGACCAAAACCCAGGTGAAAATTTCTAACTGGTTCCAGTCCAACTGGTTTAAGGAATACATTTCCAATTGTTGCAAATGAAAATTTGTTCCTCAAACCAGTGGCGACTGTAACCAGTTGCAATCCCAAATGCAGATGATACATACCCGTTGCAATCCCAGGTGTAGCTGGCTCCTGTTGCAATACCTACTGCATCCCAGCCACAGACTTCCCTATGGAGCCGTCAGGATGTCCAAGCACTCTAGCTAGCTTAAATACAGTTGAGTAAGCAAGTATACATGGCCATCAGGGGAGCCCAAAACACTGCAGATGACTTCAGAGTGCATCGGTGTTTTATTGCGCTCGGCGCTTTCACTGAATCTTCTCGTTGAGCCTAACCTTCAGGTTTATAGCTGCGGTAGCATCAATACTCTTCTGCTGAGCCCAGTAGGCCAGGGTTGCTGCAAAACAAAACATAATTGTTCATTTTTTATAGGTTACAAACAAGGGAATAGCACAGCAACCACTACACACAAGTCAGTAATTTACGCCATTTTTACAGACGCAGGTCTAAGCGTCAAAGGATGCCCTTGCGACACTAAAAAGCAGTCGCGCTGAGCGGAGTGTGCTTCCACGTGCACTTCGGCACACCATCCGAACGCATGCCCACATTTCGGTAGTAGAGTTCAGTTGCATACATCACCAGCCTTTGTTTCAATGCACAGCGAGTTTGGCAAAACAGCCAAAAATAAAAATATCGTAAAAATGAGCGTAAAAATATAACGTGCCGATAAATCCGTTAAAATTTTTTCATTCCGAACGCAAAAATAGCATAAAGTACACTTCAGTGAGCGAACTGAGTACGCGCCTGGACAGGTCACGATTCCAGCCGGTGAAAACGACTTGTAGTCCTAATTCGTACTGAAGGCTCCACTTCACCGAGTATTAAAAACCAGCAAACTGTCTTCCTACTGCGCCACCCAGGAAAGAACTGTTGAATAATCTCGCCAGCAATAATGAGCGAATAATTAATTCTATGTCGAAGTTCTTCAAACACAACGTTCCCATGGAACGCAATGTGAAATCGCAAACGCCGTGCGCACAACTATTGCCGCCATGGCTGACTGACCTAGCTCATGCGGAGAGTGCGAAACTGACGCATGTTTTGTATCGTCACTTTTCTATACTTAGTAGTCTGCTTGCTGTGGCACGAAAAATAACTTAATAATTTTTAAATTGTAACATATTACTTTTTCTACAGCTATAATCGCCATCCGCAGTTTCAGCTCTTATTGATAAAATATGATACCACCTTCAACGCGACGACGGCGTAGACGATTTCACCGCGCTTTCCGTCGCACCGCCGCCGGTCCGTGGCAGTCGCAGCATGTCTCGGCAATCACGGACTCAGCAATAGAAGTTCGTTTCGGTGGTTGGGCAATTATAAATAAATAATTACAATAATACCCTGCCCGAAACGCCTATGCTACAACGGGCTGGAAATAGAAAGAGAGCGAGTTTAATAGAAAGAAAAAAATAGCATTCCTAATAACACTGGCATGAGATATGTTCGCTGCAGCGTGACCCTAGCTAAACACACAATGCGGAGTTCTGTGGTAAGTGGCGTTATTCGCCAGGAGAGCGTCTACGGACATTTCCGCATGCAGTGCACACAGTGCGATCAAGTTTCAAGGTTCAAGGTTTATTTTCAGTCAGGTACATGGCTGAGGAGAAGAGAAAAAAAGGCGCAATTGCGGCTTGACAAAGCTCCCAACCCCTATGCTGCTTCAGTAGCAGTTGGGTGGGTAAAGAAAAAAGAAAGAGAAAAGCAGAAAAGAAAAGAAAGGAAAATGAGACATTGCGCAGAAAATACAATGGCCAGCACTTTTGGCTCCTTGCAATAGACAAACTTTAGGGCCAGACACAAATGAACTAATTACAAATGGTTTGTAAGAAAACATCTAATCGTGGATGAAAACAAAAGCATTTCGCAAACTACGCTGTCATCATCAGCCTGACTACACCCACTGCAGGGCAAAGGCCTCTCCCATGTCTCTCCAATTAACCCTGTCGTTCGCCAGTTGCGGCCACTGTATCCCCGCAAACTTCTTAATCTCATCCGCCCACCTAACTTTCTGCCGTCCCCTGCTACGTTTGCTTTCTCTTGGAATCCACTCCGTTACCCTTAAGGACCAGCGGTTATCTTGCCTTCGCATTACATGCCCTGCCCAAGCCCATTTCTTCCTCTTGATTTCAACTAAGATGACATTAACCCGCGTTTGTTCCCTCACCCACTCCGCCCGCTTTCGATCTCTTAACGTTACACCTATCATTTTCCTTACGTTACACACACGTTACGTTACACACACGTAAAAACAACACACTAAAGAAACAGATTTCATATGTAGTTCACCGTTACGGAGCAAATGGCAGCATTAGTGAAACCAAACTTGTTCAGCAGACAAGGAAGAAGGTATAGTAGACACTGCAGACCGTAATTAGTTCTCGGACGCGGTACGTGCCAGTGTTCATGGTGTCTTGTTATCCGGGGCATTGGGTTGACGCTCAGATTAGTCATATTTAATAAATGATTGGCCTGATCGTGAAGCTGTGATTTATAAATGCGTAAAAGCCGAAACTCGTGTAGAACATTTAGTTGCATAATCCTGTGCCTGGGAAGTAATGATTCTGTAGGAGATATATAATCTACATTAGCTATAGCTCTAAGGGCCTGTTTTTGTAAAGACAAATGTTTCGGAATATTAGTGTATCCAGTGTTACCCCACACCAAATGACAATATCTGGCATGTGACTCGAAAACAGCAAGGTACAGAATAATCTTTAGTTTAGTAGGAAGCATCCACTGGCATCTCCTGATTATCCTACAGCTCGAGCTTATTAAATTCGTAGCAAATCTATTTGGTTATCCCAGCGCATATGCTCATTGAAAAGAACTCCCAACGTCTTTCAACGTCTCCCAACTACATTGACTATTTCAATTCAGTTACCACCTGAGACTAAGTTCGCACAACAGGAAACCTGCACATTTTTTGGCCTAAAAAACACATCCTTAGACTTCTTCGCCTTGATTGGCAATGCATTGCTACGAGACCAGCGGTAAAGCTTCCCCAGTACTTCATTGGCCCACTGAACTAAACTGTTAACATCATTTCCCGAAAAGAAGACTGGTGTCATTTGCGTAAATAACCAAATCTACTCCACTGTCTATTTGTACTGTATCGTTTATATATACACTGAATTATAAAGGGCCAAGAATACTTCCCTGCGGGACACCATGATATATTTCTGTGCATTTTGAGCTGCAATCCCTGACTGAAACGTAATGTTGACGATCACTCAGATAACAATTAATTAAATTCAGTGCTGTGCCCCTAATACCATACATTGAAAGTTTTTCGATAAGAGTAAGGTGATTAATTCTGTCGAAAGCTTTCGAGAAATCAATGAATATCTCTAAAGTTATTCTTCTGTCTTCAAGGTTGTTGAGAATCACTCCTTTTGACGCAGAAGTGCAAGTTCTGTAGAGCATTTAGGCCTGAACCCAAACTGCAGCGGTGTTATTACATGAAATCGTTAAAAAAATAGAAAGTCTAGAGCATATTTTTTTTTCCAGCCCCTTTGAAAATACTAGTAAAAGTGTAACTGCTCTATAGTTACTCATGTCGCCTCTTGAGCCCCCTTTGTGTAAAACAATAACCTTAGCTTTTTTCATTCCTGCCGGAAATATGCCGGAGTGTTCAGTGATAGATTATAGATGTGAGAAGTGGGAAAATAATATCGAGTACTGAAATAATGGGCTTGAATTTAAGGTCAAAGGGGTCCTCGCTATTACTCTGTTTAAAGCGTCCAAAGATCTGCCTGATTTCACTATCATTGCAGCATTGCATAAAAATAGTATTACTAATGTGTTTGTTGATATACGATAGCGCCTCAGGGTCATAAGCACTGTCCACTAGTCCAAAAAAGTATTCATTAAATTTATTAGCAAGGCCATAAGCAGCATATTTGACGCCACCGATGGTAACTGCATCTATTGGATTGGACGAATTTCGGTTTAAAAGCAAGTTCAGCTTCTTCCACACGTGGTTCTGGTTTCTAACATCATAAAATACGTTGAGATGATAAGCGTTTCTGGCTTTCTTTAAAGCAGAGTTAAGTTTGTTTCGGTACAATTTAAAAGGCGAAAAATCTCCTGTATTACGTGTTTGGAGGAATTTGTTAAACCACTTGTCTTTTTTTATATCATTTTAAGGAGGTTAGGTGCGATCCACGGCTTCCTAGCTCGCTTAGGTATGTCACGAGGCTTATACGGAAAACATTTTTTGTATACCGAGGTAAACAGAGTTATAACAGCGTTAAACGCTTCATCCACAGAGTCATGTGCAAATGCTTCTCCCCCACTCACAGCTTGAAATCTCGCGCCGAAATATATCTAGTGTTGTGTGATTAATCTGCTATACCCTAGTTTTTTGGAATGGTATATTTGTATTCTGTCTTGTGTTAATGTTACAAATGATGTATACTGGCAAGTGGTCACTTAAGCAGCTCTCGATAACTCCTCCGGACACAGTCTCATCAGTGTAATTAGTGATAATGAGATCTAAAATTGTTGCCGTAGTTTTTGTTATTCGTGTTGACATATTTATCACATTATATTAATGACCATATATTATTCCAAAAGCACCATTAGCCGCCACGGTGGCTCAGTGGTCATGGTGCTCGGCTGCTGAGCCAGAAGACGCGGGTTCGATCCCGGCCGCGGCGGTTGAATTTCTTTGGAGAAATTCTAGAGGCACGTGTACTATGGCGTCTCTCATAGCCTTAGTCGCTTTGGGACGTTAAACCCCATAAACCAAACCAAACCAAAAGCCCCATTAATCGTGACTTTCTGGGCGTACTTTCACACATATCAATATTTAAGTCACCACCGAATTTAAGTCAGCGCTCTGTACTATCTTCTTCTTCTTCCTGTGTTGTGTTCACGCTGCTGATACATATGGATCGCAACCAACTAGCCCGGCAGATGGTGTTATTCGAGAAACAAGGTGTATTATTTAGGTGACAAAAGCGAAAAATATTTTCTAGATACTCGAAAAAGTTTTCAAAAGAGCCACATGGAGGGCGGTAAACCACAGACAACAAGATGTTTTCTGTGGTTCGTCCGAAGACTAGATGAGAGTGCTGCATCCCATTTCCACTTGCACAGCTTTGTCGTTCAATCGGCGTCCCTTGTCCACTTGCACAGTCTTGCCGTCAGTCGTGGCCGGAAACTGTAACGCGTCGCAAATTAGAGCCCGCTCCGCGTTCCACGCTCCGCGCTCTTGAGCAAAATTGGGACGCCGTCACAGAGGAGATAGGGAGCGGCGACGCGGCGAGGTTGAGCGGCGAGGAGAAAAGGAGGCACGGTCATTCGCGACGGAACTTGCAGATAGATCGGCGGCTGCGTACTGATTTCGGGGCGGCTGCCAGGAAGCTGACATTCGGCGCGGTACAAAATTGTCGTGAGTGCGATTTCTGCAGTACCGGGCAACATGGCCAGCAAACCCACAGGAATAACAGATGGGACGGTTGTCACTTGTTCGCCATGGATTGCGGCGCTGCGGAGGAGGTGGAATAAAAGGCTGTGGCGCCGGAAGAAATTCCTGTACAGGTCCTGGAGGCGTAGCGTAGACCAAAGGGTAGCTAGCTGGCCGTGGTCGGGCAGCGACGGCAGCGTACGTCAGCGGTGCGACAGGAACGGGCGTCATTGGTGAAGGGGCAGGGTTGTCGGCGTATGCGAGGGGCTCAACGGCTGGTGCGTGCTGAGGCATGGGAGCTGGTGGAGCGACAGAGGGAAGGGCCTCTGCCACGCGGTCGGCAATGACCTTTCGAAGGGGCGCCAAATTTTGGGACAGCTCGCAGTTCGTCGAAAGTAAAGATATCAGGCGAGCAACTTCCTCCCGGATGAAGTCTTTGAGCTGCTGCAGCAGCGTGGAGCTCCCAGATGTAGAGGAGAGACCAGAAAGTGGTTCCACAGGCCCAGAAGGTGGTGGAGTGATGAGGCGCTGCTTGCGCAACTCATCGTAGCTCTGGAAAAGGTTGACAACTTGGGCAACAGTAGTCAAATCCCGGGACGTTAACATTTGAAAGGCGTCATGTTCGATGCCCTTCAGGATGTGCTTGATCTTGTCTTTTTCGGACATCTGTGCGTTGACGCGACTGCAGAGATGGACCACATCTTCAATATAACTTGTGAATGTTTCGCCGAGCCGCTGTGATCGATCGTGCAGGCGTTGTTCGGCGCGGAGCTTGCGTACAGCAGGACGACCGAACACGGTGGTAAGGTTAGCCTTGAATGTATCCCACGTCGTGATATCGGCTTCGTGGTTTCGATACCACAAGTTGGCAACTCCGGTCAAATAAAAGATGTCATTTGTTAACTTAGTGACGTCGTCCCACTTATTGTAGGAACTCACTCGCTCGTATGAAGCGAGCCAGTCGTCGCAGTCTGTGTCGTCGGTGCCGCTAAAGAGCGCAGGGTCGCGCTGGCGTAAGGAGCCAGAGCAGACAACCGGCTGGGTCATCGGGGCGGCTGGGGGGTGTCCGTCTTCAGCCATACGAGCTCGTCTTGGCATACGTGAGGCAAGGACACCAGGCAGCACCTCCACCAAATGTAGAAGAAGGAGTTCGGGGACGGCGTCGAGGTCGGCGATGGAGCGGGGCGACCAAGACCAACACGATCTGCGCGATGGCAATCCCACAACCGCTTCTTCTTTATCGGCGTCCAGCGAAGGGGTCCATCTTCTTCTTCACAGTACTGGTTTCCAGTCCGTACGCTACCTGGCCGACAACTCCGCGGGAAAAATTCTAGCTGTTCCCAATAGTATTCCATAATTTCCCTCAACAGCGCCGCTGCACCGGCGGATCGGTGTAGCAGCGTCTCCGCTGCGGTGCCAGCGCTTAGAATCCTGAGCCAGCAGAATATCATCATGGTGTGCACAGACGAGACAGGTGCGCACAGTCTCGCCGCACTTACTCATATCCAAATGAACGGGAAAAAACTCGGAGATGTCACGTTAACGACTAACTGCGCTCAACATAATCGCAGCACTGTCTGGTAGAGGGAAAATGTCAGTAGTGACGCATGGCACACTCACCCTCATACGTTATGATGGAGCCCAACAACGACAGAAGCGAACACGTAAACATGCATTCTACGCGCGGCGCCGGCGCGTCCCGCAGTCCATCGGGCCGCGCCCGCCGACAGATGGCGACTGGTGTCGCGAATAGCAGCGCGCCCGCAGCCTCCGTGCGAAAGTAAAAGAATCTGGTCTATAGCCTTGTGTGTGTGTGTGACTGCCCCTCTACCACCGCACGCGCGAAGGGATGAGTCAGCCACGACGCCGATTTTCCACCACACATTCCACTGCACATTCCCTTGGGAGACTGCAAACCAACACATACCCAACAGCAGCTAAATTACACCAGTGGTACCCTACACTATACCCTCCGCAGTGCCCACACTGTGGAGAGGTAGCTAACCTCTATCATATGGTGTGGGCATGCCAATTTAATCCCTTAGTTGACCCCATTCCCAACCCCTCGGAGGAGCAGTGGGAGGCTATTCTGCTCAATGATGATCCTGACCGTCAGCACTGGCTGGTGGGGAGGGCCAGCGCAGCAGCAGCAGCCAGTGGACTACCGGACTAGGCGGCCCACCCACACGTTCTGAGAATACTGAACAAATAAAGATGTTTTTATTCAAATCCGGCCACCTGACATGCTATGACCCTTCTCCGGCGTGCAATAAGAGCTTTTGCAGATCTCGTGGGGATCAAATTCGTTAGCAGCTCCAGATTCGCTTTTCTCTGCAAAACTAAGTGGGCGGCTTTGTTCTTAGTGACGCTCTTGTGTTTTAATTTGCCTTTGTTGGGCATGATATTTTTTTCCATTTTGTACTTTTACCCTTTTGTGTGAACTAGGTCTGTTTTCACTTATTTTAATTTCCTTTCATTTCAGTTATTGCACATTTCGCGACATTTCGCGCATTGTTCCCTTCAGAGAGGGGAACAATGCCACCGTACGAACCACTCAGTGGCGCCGTACCGCGGCTGAACTGTTGTAGCTGCAACTTTCCACGCCTCGGGCATTGGAGGCGCTCGAAGGTCGTCTTCTTCCTCGCTCGAGCTCCCTGCTGTCTGGAACGCCCATCTTATCTTATTAAACCTGGGCTGTGCTCTTCAACTGTTTGTCGGTGACAATATTTCTCTTGCATTCTTGTTTGCTGATTTTGCGATTATAGTTTTCTCAAAATTCAGCGCATGTTGCCAGTGCGATATTTGCTCAATTGGCCACATGACACGACGCAGATATGCAGACGCACGCTAGGTGTGCTTTCTGTGCTCTGGCTTGCGTTCGTGCGTGGTGCGTGGGTGCGGGTGAGGGTGCGAACGTTTAACATAGCGCGTGTGTAGCGAGACATAGCGAGAGACGTAGCACAATGTATATCACCGCGAAATGTCTCTACCGGGATGCATCTTTTTCTTTTTTCGACATCCTGGAGGCCCCTTTTGGAAACCTTACAACTCGTCAAAAATAATCGCGGAAAGCATCTCCGCCCCCTCAAGCGACCTCAACAAACCTGTCAACCATCTTGCCTTTTCCGTCCACTCCTGTTCCCACTAGGCACCTTTCTTAACATTCGACAATTCAGCATGCGTTTGTCAGGCAGAGAAGGCTTTAAGCAGCCTTGATACCTCCAGTCTATAGATGTCTATAGAGTTTCTACAGTTTCTATAGAAGTCTATAGATTTTCAATAGAGGTTCTATGGTTTTTCTAGAGGCTCTTTGGGTTTTCTATAGAGGTTGTATAGAATTTCTATAGAGGTTCTATGGATTTTCTATAGAGGTTCTATAGATTTTTTGTGGAAGTCCAGATTTTTTGTGGAAGTCTACAGAAATTCGACCGCCGCGGCGGGTTGCAAACCCGCGTCTTTTGTTTCAGCAGCTGAGAGCCACAACCACTGCACCACCTCTATGTTAAAAAAGTTTAACGCGGAGAAAATCGTGCGCGCTCTAAATCACGCAGATAGCCTAAAAGCAGTGAAGAGAAAAATAGGTATAGGTAAAAACCAGGCGTATGCGCTGAGAGACAAAGAGCAAAGAGGGCAATGTCATTAGCAATATAGATAAGATAGTTTAAGTAGCCGGAGAGTTCTACACAAATCTATACAGCAGCGAATGTAATCACCAAGTTACTGAGAGGCAGTCGAGCACAGCAATACGACATCCCGCCAGTAACGATGGAGGGAGTAAAGAAAGCATTAGGAGCAATGCAAAGGGGGGAAAGCAGCTGGTAAGGATAAGCTACCCATGTAGCACATGACAGCGGGTCAATATTAGAATACCGTTGGCAAAGCATGGCCCTAAGTAGGCCCAGGGTTCCCAATGAGTTTCTGATATTGGCTGAACCCATGCACTCTCTAGCACATCCAATGATGGCCCTGGTTGTCCATCGCTTTCGCACTACTGGCTGTGCCATCGCAAAATCCTGGCTGTCATGGGCAAGGTTAGCCAAAATTTTCCCACTCTCTGCCATTGTCGGTTGTGCCAACATAAAATCCTGGCTATCATGGGCCAGGTTAGCCAGAACTTTCCCGCTGTTTGCCATTGTCGGTTGTGCCATCTTAAAATCATGGCTATTACGGGTCATGTCAGCCAGAGTTCTCCCACTGTTTGCCAGAATTAGCTATGCTCTTTAAGAAAGCTGTCTATATTGGCCTAGCGTCGTCATCACCCATCGAGAGTTAAAAGTATACTGGCAAACGGCGATCAACCTTGCGCCATCTGCTAAAGCCTCATGGCAACGTCCACTATTGCTACAACAGAGAGCGACAGCTTCTATAATTTTTCGAACTCGTAAAAAGTCACTTAAACTCTCGATAAGAGGTGTGAGACCTGTATAAATCTACCTCATTTCAGTTTAACTATAATTGACATGGATACGATGCCAGAGTATACGTACGCGGTGTGTCGAGCCGCCCCCTGCACGTAGATATGCTGGCGGCCTCGTCGCGCTAAACACTGAGCACAGTACTTGTTTTCAACCTCGCATTAAACTTGAAAGGAGGTATTCACGAGCGGCTATGCTTTCTCAATCATTATGGCACAAATCGCTCATTTATATCAAGAACGCGATGCACAACTTCGATATTTATAAACTTGTTATGCATGACTAAAAGTTACACACCTAGAGCCATCACCTATTTTAGTATCTATAATTAAGAAAATATTTCATTATGGCGTGGTTCTTGACGTTCTGACGTTCTTAAAGGCACTTTCTACCACCTTCTGACGCGGCCACTTTTCTTGGCGTAGTTTTAGATAAAAATATAAAATTGAATCTGCGTTATAAATCATTGCTAAAAAAAATTTCGTTTGGCATTCATATCTTTATCAAAACGCGTCACTATTTTCATCTTCATGTTATTTTATCGCTGTACAACGTTGAGATCCTTGTGCTTGTGTTCCTGGGGTAATGCCTACCACGTACATTTAGACCGCATTCAGCGTCTTCGAAACAAAGCCGTTAGACTATTGACATTTAGTTTATTACTGCCCTCCTCAGCC
>NC_143013.1:139570576-139583076 GCF_055824585.1 Amblyomma mixtum
TGTCCTGTGTTGCCCCCTTACTTGGGGAGATTACCCCATTGTCGTTGCTAAAAGACGCAGCTATAAATGACGTAATGTAGTTCACAGCCTCGTCTCCCTCTAAACATTTTCCCTCAGCATCTGTAATCTGTTCCTGCGTTCTTTGATTTGTTTTTCCCAACCAGCTTACATGGTTCCAGAATTTTCTTGGCCACCCTTTATTTGCCTCGCGAACTTCAGCCAGCCATTTATCAGACGACTGCTTCATTTTAGCCTGGACTTGGACCTGAACTTGCTGTTTCTTTTGTCGATAAGATTCCCATTTTTTGCCTATTTCCTCTTCAGATAACTGCGCCTTCTTTGCTTTTCTGTGTTCCCTTGAAGCCACCCGTCGTTGTTCGATGGCCTCCTTAATTTCCATATTCGACCAGCTTCGTGGCTTCCTCTTTCCTCTCCAGCGGTTTACTCCTTTCACTTGTTTCATTTTTGTAGCGATGACCAGTTCTAACTGATTATAATCCCACTTTTCCATGGGGCGTTTCTCGATTACTTCTTCTATATCGGCTGATATTAGCGCTATTTGTTCCTCGTTTAATTTTGCGTTGTCTTTTTGACTTCGCTGCATTTCTCTTTTGACTAGGGCTTCCAACTGTAGAGTAATACGTTTATGATCACTTCCTAGGCTGAACTTCCCCTCTTCGTCTATTTCCATTATTACGAGCTTGCTATAGATGCCCTGCGACATTAGACAATAGTCAATGGTTGTTTGCCTGTTACGGGATTCCCACGTGATTTGTCCCTCACATTTAGTTTCTCTATTGACAATAACTACGGCTATTCTTGTTACTTTGGAAGAGCATAGCGGCAGCCAGGCGGCCGGCATCAAAAAGTATTGTCGGATGGAAGTGTTTAAGTTTATTCTCTTAATGCTGACGTTAGAAGTCTGACGGAGCTTTACTCTCAGACGTTCTGTACCTGTTCAGCTTATTACATGTCGTCGGGAATAATACAGAATTATGTCTAGAAGCAGATGGCCTATGGTTAGAAGGTCAACTGTCGCTTCCATCTGTGATGCTTTCAAATTAGTGATTTGTAGCGCTGTCGGAATAAGGTGACTGGGGTTTGGACTTGGGGTTTTAACCTGTGTTCAGAACCTTTTTTTTTTTGTCAACCGATTTTAATAAAGAGTTTTCGTTTCAAGACCTCGAAAATATATTAGTGTCAATGAACAATTTCACGCATTATAACCATTCGTACTTTAAAAAAAAAACAGCTATAGGCGACTTCTTTTTGGTGTTATTTCCTTCAAACTTCTTTCATATGCATGCATGACGTATAGCCGGGATCCTATCTGTGTGGTATCACTGCAGAAATGAGGCTGCGCTTTTGAGTCACCAAAGCTCCCTTATACCACGAGGTATCACCAACTTTGTTTAATTGTTGCGAAGAAAGTGGTCAACTTAATTTTGTCGACTTCCGTCCTACGGAAAAGCGCTCTTATATGGGCCTCGGCAAGAAAGCAGTTTATAAATGGCACATATAACTGGTAAGTATAGCGGCTGAAGAATATTGCTACGCTGCCTGTCGGGAGATTGCACACAGTCGGATACAGCTCAAGAATTCAGTGGCAAATGCCAGACAAAGCAGACACTCCAGCGAATGGCAGCGGTCGATTTTCATGGTGCCGCGGTTAATCCCACCGCACCTCCAGCAGTTACATTGCAGGGGGCTGGAAGGTGCAAAAGGCTTAACCGCGGATTAACAGGATTAACCGCGAAGTCATGTCAATCGGTTGATGCCATTGGCTTGAGGGCCTCCTTTGAAGATCGTTTGCATCTGTACTCTTGAAGCTGTGCAGTAATAATTTAAAAAAAAATAAATTATTGTATAGTACCAATCTAGGAGATTAGTTGCGTTATCGCTCACAGCTTTCTTTTACGATTCATCTTCCTGCTCAAAATTCAATGAAACCGAATAAAAAATTGATCGCGAAAAGCCAGGTCAGAGGATGTCGAAGGGGAAGAAAAGGAACTAAACAGTCCTGCCCAAGCCAATACAAATACTATGTTAAGAATCTTAAAAGAATGAAAACTGGAAACATATGTTAGGATGGGCAATAAAGAAAGGGAACTCTCTTGGTCAAAGAGCATGACGTCAAAGGAACAAGTAGTCCCTGTGGGAAAAATCGCGCACTTTTGCTTCTAAACTAGTTTTGTATGTGTCGATCATTTTCCCGGCGACTTTCTTCTCCCAATTAGAGACGCATTGGTATGACGAGGGTATGAGTAGCACCTGCTGTCCCTCCCGGTCTGAAGCCCCATGATTTGCCCGCCACACCAGAGACACGTGCGCCGAAGACGTATGCCGGGAGAGGTCTCTTGGAAGTGGACGTTTTCTTTTTGGTTCCTACCTCAGCAGTAATGGAAATGCGCAACACACAGAGACGAATTCGGATGCGCGTGAGGAAGGAAGGGACGAGTGTTGGGCATTCTACGGCACAATTGTTACGTGGTGCGGGGGCAACCGGTTGCGGGAGGGAGGGGAAGGGGCTTTTCATTTCATTTATTTCATTTATTTTACCCTCAAGGCCCGAGGGCATTGAAGAGGGGAGTGGTTGTATACATGGGTTTAGTACAAGGCGTTTGATTTCTAATTATACAGTGATAGCTAAGGCGGAACAAAAACGCTGATGGTCGATGATGGAGGCTGTACTTCCGGGAAGGTGGTTCCAGTCCTTTGCTGTTCGTGGAAGGAAAGACTCAGCTGCGGATTTTGTTTCAAAGAAAGGAATGCCGATTTTATGCGCATGATCAACTCGTGATGAAACATATGACGGAGGAAGTATAAGATCGCGGTGCAGTCTGGGGTTATGATACATTATTTTATGAATTAAGCAAAGGTGAGCGTGCTTTCGACGGCTAGCGAGAGATGGTAACTGTAATGTATTCTTCATAGAGGTTACGCTAGCGGTACGGTTATAGTTCTGAAGGATGAAACGTGCCGAGTTATTCTGAATTATTTCGAGGGAACTGATCAGGCTTTCCGTGAAGGGATCCCAAATGGACGCAGCATATTCCAACTTACTACGAACGACAGATTTATAGAGGAGAAGTTTCAAGGAAGGGGGGGCAGAGAAAAAGTTACGGCGAAGGTAGCTGAGGGCACGGTTGGCGTTGTTAATCATTGAATTGATGTGAAAAGACCAAGTTAGATCACTTGTTATGTCAACGCCTAAATAACGGTATGAAGACACTTGTTCTAGTTCGATGTTATCTAGATGATAAGAGGTGGGGTGTGTAGAAATGCCTGATACACGTAGTACTTTACATTTGGTTTTTTTAAGTTCCATTGACCACGTTTTACACCACTCAAGAATTCCATTAATGTCTTTTTGCAAAAGAAGAGTGTCGTTAGAGTCGTTAATTTCACGAAAGATTACGCAGTCGTCTGCAAATAAATGAATGTGGGAGGTAACAGAAATAGGAAGGTCATTAATATATATCAGGAACAAAAGGGGCCCAAGGACGGACCCCTGTGGGACCCCAGAATGCACGGAAGTGAATGGAGAACAAATGTTATTAGCCATTACAAACTGTGTTCTATTACAAAGGAAATATTCTAACCATGCTAAAACATTAGGGAGAAGATTTAGCTTGCTAAGTTTAAAAAGTAGTAGTTTGTGACTAACCTTTTCGAAAGCCTTGGCGAAATCTAGAAAGATACAGTCCGCGCATGAACGACGATCCAGAATAGTGTGAAGTTTGTGCGTGAAGGTAAGTAACTGCGTCTCGCACGAGAATGATTTGCGAAAGCCGTGTTGAGCGTCAGTGAAGAAGGAGTTAGATTCGAGAAAGGTAACTAAGTTAGTGTATAGAATGTGCTCAAAAATTTTGCATGGTATGCTGGTTAGTGATATTGGGCGGTAATTAAGAGGGGAATTACTACTACCTGACTTGTGCAACGGAACCACCTTCCCGATCGTACAGTCCGCTGGAAGCACTGACGTCTCAAGTGACTGCTGGAAAATTTTGGAAAGGATGATTGAGGAATAAAGTTTGGTACTCTTCAAGAACTTCGCGTTAATTAAATCTGTTCCAGGGCTTGTATAGGTCTTAAGATTTTCTATTAATTTTTCTATTCCTAGGGGCTCGATGGATATTGCATCCATGATTGTGAATTGGCAGTCCTCCACTGTAGGAAACGTGACGTTGGAAGAAAGAACAAAATTGCGGCAAAATGTTTCATTTAAAATTTTAGGACATTCAGTATCAGTGATAGTTGAACCGTTTTCATCTAACAATTTAATTGAATGATTTCTATTGGGATTAATGGCACGCCAAACTTTTTTGGGATCATTTGTGAGCATGTTGGGCAGTGTGTGCTGTAGGAAATGAGCTTTTGCGTTTTTCATTGCCGATACATACACGCTATTTGCCGCTTGATAAGCTTCCCATTTAGAAACGGAGTTACATTTTTTTGCGTTTCGGTAAAAGCGTTTTTTCTGTTACAAAGCCTTCTTATGTGAGCGTTGTACCACAGTGCATTTTTATGAGTTGTAATGGTGCGTAGGGGGATATATCTTTCCGTTAGTTCGTTAACCTTAGCAACGAAAATGTTCCAGTTCACCTGCGCCTCCCGGCAATCAAAATCTGTTAGAAATGCATCGAGAAATGAAGATAGTTCTACGTTGACAGCCTGAAAGTCAGCTCTGCTGTAATCACGGATACGCTTGACTTTGTTGTCAGCGTTATTGGAAGGAATGCAGAAATTAAACGAGACTAGGAAGCGGTCACTTATGCCGGGCATGCAGGTCAAGTCTGAAACGAGATCAGAATGGGATGTCAACACTAAGTCTAATATGTTAGCAGGGGTGTCTGATTGACGGGTTGGTTGGGATACTAGCTGAGAAAGAGAAAAGAGTGAACAAAGGTTCAAGAACTCATTGCCTTGAGACGATGGGGATGATTTAGGAGTTATTTCCGAAGACCATGTTAGCTCAGGAAAGTTAAAATCGCCTAACAAAGTAATGGGTGCTGCAGGGTGCCGCGTAACAACAAAGTCAAGCACATCATGCAATTCTGATGTGAACGTGGAAGGATAATTTGGAGGTCGATAACATACACCAAAAACGTATTTTTGATGGTTTATTTATTTATTTATTTATTGAATACTGCGGACATGCTGTATGTCCAAGCAGGAGAGGGAAATACATACAGGAGGGAAAAGCAAAACAGGTGCGATAGTAACGAACGATATAAATACAACAAAACAAGCAACGCAAAAGTACAATTGAGAACGCGGTTACAGCACAGCTACTAAACCAGCAGTGAAAATCAAGAATGATTACAAAACAACGGAGAGTTCTCCGGTAGAGCATTCCATTGAGAAACTGTTCTCGGAAAAAAAGAAAACTTGTAGGCATCTGTGCGTTCTACGCAGTTCTACGCAGGCCCAAATGGATTCTAGGTTAGTTTGCACAGGAATGTGATAGGACTGTATTGTTTTCGATATAGCAAGCAAGACACCACCGCCTGGCCGCTGAGTGCGATCGCGTCGGTAAACTGAAAAGCGGGATGAATCGTCAAATATCTCACTGTCATGTACGTTAGGATGAAGCCAGGTTTCTGTTATTGCGATGATATCAGCCTCGCACGTGTCGACAGCGGAGTGAAACGATTCACGTTTATTAAGAATGCTTCTAGCGTTAGCCAGTAGAACGGATGTGCGAGGAGGTGATAAAGCCAGACCGCTTCCCCTCGTTCCATGCTATGGGTTATCTTCTTCGCTTTCCGAAATATTGCTTACCTCAAGGGGAGCGGGACGGCTCTGCTCGCTTTCGACAAAAGATGTACTTGCAGGTCCTCAATGGTATCGGTATCAGCGTTAAAGACGTAGCACTTGCGATTAACAACCAACTTGTTATATCGCAGGCGGTACTTGGGAGATCGCGGCAGTTTTTTCGCGAATTCTGTTAGTTTTTTGCGGGCAAAACGAGTGGCGGGGGAAAAATCTTCAGACACGGAAAGTTGTTTGCCACTTAGTTCAGTACGGAGGTCTAACACTTTCATTCTGTCTTTGAAGGAGGAAAATTTGATGATAATAGGGCGCCGTTTGGAGGGTGAAAAAGTGCCGAGACGATGAGCACGTTCAATGCTTAGCTGTGTGGAATCATCGTCAAGTACTTCCGACAACGCAGCAAGCGTTTTCTTTTCAGTCTCATTCCATGATTCGCTTTCATCAGGAATGCCATGCAGTATGAGATTATTCCTTCTCGACTGGTCTTCCAGGCTATCTAGACGAGACTGCAGTACCGCTTGGTGCGATGTCAGACGTCTAGTAGTGTCCTGAATTGAAACCAGCTCAGGCTAGATAGTATTAACAATGTTAGTTTTTGATTCAAGAACTTCAAGGCGATTGAATACATCTAGTATTTTGCTTTCCAGTGATGCTTGATTGTCTTTAATGATCTTAACGTCTGCGCAGATCTGGGTGTGACCTTTAGTTAATTCTAAGGTCCGGTCGTTGATGCTTGTAAGCATCGCTAATATAGACGTTTCAGGATCCTCATTTGATTCTGACATTGAAATGACTGGGCGCGGCTTGGGTGGGCCGGGGTTGGTCTCAATGTCTCCCGAGCAAAGTAGTACAAGCGATACATCAACACATTCACTGAAAGTTGCGAGCAGCACATGTGGACATGGGAGCAGAAAGAGAAATCGGCTGTCCGATCTTTTGGCATACAGCGAATAGCTTGCACAAACCTGCGGAACGTAGAGCAGAGTTGCGTTATCCATGGTGCCGGGAAGGCTGCTCCCATGTCCACTGAAACTGCAGTCGAGGTGTGGCCTGTTTAAGTAGTCCGCCAAGCAGGCTTCCGTCCCAGATCCGATCGACACGTGTTGCGAGACGATAGAAGTGCCGGTGATAGGTAGTCCTTCCAACGATGCGCACGCAGGTGATGGTTTTTCCATTTTCAGTGACCGTGAAAAACCGGGGTATGTCACGAAGCACGGCGAGGCCAGCATGCAGGACGTTTCCAGGGCCATAATAACCTGCGGAACGTAGAGCAGAGTTGCGTTAGCCATGGTGCCGGGAAGGCTGCTCCCATGTCCACTGAAACTGCAGTCGAGATGTGGCCTGTTTAAGTAGTCCGCCAAGCAGGCTTCCGTCCCAGATCCGATCGACACGTGTTGCGAGACGATAGAAGTGCCGGTGATAGGTAGTCCTTCCAACGATGCGAACGCAGGTGATGGTTTTTCCATTTTCAGTGACCGTGAAAAACCGGGGTATGTCACGAAGCACGGCGAGGCCAGCATGCAGGACGTTGCCAGGGCCATAATAACCTGCGGAACGTAGAGCAGAGTTGCGTTAGCCATGGTGCCGGGAAGGCTGCTCCCATGTCCACTGAGCCAAGAGCGCCGCGAAGGAGCGCGGCGACGCCTTGTGTTGTGAGTCATACCATGCACCCACTTGTTCTCTATTTCGTTTCCGCGAGTCGCTCCGCACAGCATGAGGCAGGTCTTGGAATTTCGTCCAGTGTTTGTGTTCTGGGTAAGCTAAGAAGTGGATTGCCACAGTTAAAGTCCCAGCTCCAAACGACACTTCCTGGGCGTACGGGCTCAGCGTCGGCGCTCTTGGCGTACGCCGGAACTGGTATGAGCATGCGCAATGCAGGAGACGCCAGCGAACCTTGGCGAGGCGCCGATATCTGTCCGTGCTAGATATCGGCGCCAGCGCACGGGCGCTGGCGCACGCGTCGGAAGCGGGGTCCGGTTGACAACTATCGGAGGACCGCGGGGCTCTCGGGACTTTTTTCTTCATGGCTTCGTGTTCCACGAACTTTTCTTCGCGGTTTAATTCGTCCTGTCAGCGCCCCCCAACCCCTTTTCTTCTCGGCTTGAAATTCTTTCCCTCGACGACACATCCTGGGCGTACACGCTCAGCGTCGGCGCTCTTGGCCTACGCTGGAACGGGCGTCGAAACGGGGCATGCATCTCCATGTCCCTGGTGCTGGCTCGTTCCCCCTCTCGAGTCTAGGGAAAGAATTTCAAGCCTTGAAGAAAAGGGGTTGGAGGGTGCTGAAAGGACCCATTAAACTGCGAAGAAAAGTTTGGGGAACCCGAAAGAGGCTCAAGTCATGAAAAAAAGAGTCACCGAGACTCCTGCGGTCCTCCGAGTGTTGCAAACCGGACCCAGCTTCCGACGCGTGCGCGAGCGCCCGTGCACTGATATCTAGCACGGACAGACATCGGCGCCTCGCCGAGGTTCGCCAAGAGAGAAGACGCTGGGCTCGTACGCCCAGGAAGGGCCCTTGGAGTTGGCACTTAAAACTTGGACTGAAATTTTGGTCGTGTTCTCAGGGTACCTTTGTGGTCGTTGCAATCTGGATGACCGGGAGCTCCGTGCGCTCCCTCAAGAAGTTCCGAACGAAGTTCTTGCGTTGATTCTATTTTTCTGCTGACGACCAGTGCATGTCGTCAGGCACTTCCCACAAAAGATTTCGTTCATTAGGCCTTCATCTCTTTCTTTTTGGTGGAACGAGGAATATTTATCTTATGAAAAAGATGCACACAAATAAAACTAGTACAATGCGTAGCCGAGTGCGCCATTGGAGAGACAGTTAATGGATAACAATTCTCGCGTCTTGAAGAGCAAACCATGTGCCCATAGACATTTCTCCGCAAATTATGGGTATAACAAAAAAAACATGAAATACAAACACACAAAAAATTAGGGGGCACCTAAGCAGTTCTTATGATGTGTAACTGCGAGAGGACTGCTTTTCGCTGAGTTGTTGCTGGGAACTTGGGGGCTGAACGTTCCTTCGCTGCAGCAGCTCGCTTCGCACGTTTCCCTGCGTTGTGTTGGCCGCGTATTTCATTGGCAGCAAACTGCCGCCTCTGGCCACGATTTCCTGTCTCGCCTGTCGATGTAGACGCGAGCGATTCATAATGGACGGCGAAGACTCCATAGCACTGCAACCTCATTCACCTAAAGCATAAGGTCCGCGGCGGCGGGAACTTCCCTTTTGTGTAGTATCTAGCTGCGTTTAAATGAATACGACAGTGGCGAATCGCATTTCCTAGCGTATCTCGCGGAGGCGACACGCCATTTTTTACATGTACGACAGCAAGTCAGGCGGTACAGTGGCATCTCGCCCAGTGTCTGCGGGAGAGGGGTCAGCAGCTCCCATCTTGAGCCTGGTCTGCTTTGTTACACAAGTGAGGGCTATTGTATAACGACCCCAGGAATGCGGTGGGGGGCCCCCAAACCTGTTTCCATTCATCACGGAAGTCGTCTTGCCCTTCTCGGAAGGGGAGGGTCGCACTGATGATGATGACGTCACTCGCATGCGGAGTCTCTGCCACGCGTGCCTTCTAGTCTAGGTAGTTCTGGCCTGCCACAGCTTTCTGGTTACGTCAGGGTTTTCGTATAGCGAGCCGAGTGCCTTGTCGCACAGGTGCCTTGTCGCACAGGTGCCTTGTCAGGCAGGTTTAGTGACACTTTCGCGAAATGCACGTCTCTTGAACAAATTACATTTTCGGTGCGCGCTGTCACACGGCAAATAGGGGTGTCATTTGGAAATGATGGCAGTGGCGAGGGATGTTGCAGCACCTTGGAGAAATTATTTTCTTTTTCGCGCAAATACCTACAAAAGACAATTTTTTCGCAAATGTAATTACTTCGAGTCAATTTTCAGATGTACTTCCACATCTGAAAAAATGTTAACGACAAAAAGCATCACGATCCGTGACAAGTAATACCCCTGCTACACGGGAGTTTCGAACGCCTTCCAACTGAGTGGCATTCGACTCGACTGCCGCATTGTGCTGCTAGACAAATTTTTTAATAGCATTCAGCTGATATACATTCCAGTCAACGGACAAAAAAAAAACAAAAAAATTCACTGAACGAATAAAAGTTACAAAAATGCATACACAATTGCAGTCGAGTGAGGCTAGAGAGAACAATCGTAATTATCATTAAATCGCCCTATATAAACAACTTCAGTGCTACAATACAGTACTACAATACAATTAAAACGGCTAAAGCAAGCGTGGTCACAAGGAGAAAGGACTTACGGAAAGGGAAGTACGTTGAGAACAAATAGAAAGCAGTAACAGGCCGAAAAAAACAAGTAGTTTAATTGCGGCTTTCCAGTGACGAAGCCAAAGACAATCATTCGGAGAGGTAACATTTTCATGTGTGTTCGCTTTTTTTTTCCTTCTCTTTTAGCAAATATTTTTGTGCAGATGCTGAATGAGTCCTTGAAGACCATAGTACATGACTGAATATTTACCGCATAAGCGCGAAATTTACCCAGGAATGCACCGATGAGGACGACTGCACTCCAGTACTCTTGTTTACATCGCTGTGTACAAATTGCTATAGTGTTCATGGTTAAAGAATGCAGAGCAAAAAGACAAGGATAAACGAAGTGGACAGGACTGGCGCTGTCCACAGCGCCAGTCCTGTCCACTTCTTCGTATGTCCTGACAGCTCCAGTCCTGTCCACTTCTTCGTTTGTCCTTGTCTTTTCGCGCTGCATTCTTTAACCATGATCACTGATCAACAAGCCCAGACAGCCACTTCAGTTGATAGTGCTCGTTTGCATGACATAATACTCGAGCTACGGATTAGTTATCTTAATTAATCTCATTTTTCTAACGGTGGTACCCTTGCTTATTTACAAAGTGCGACAACACTGTAGGAAACGCCGATGCGACTACGCGCCAAGGAAACACTTGGTAGCCTGGTTGCTGACATCGCGTAGGTCCGGCGCTTGTCGGTAATCGTCCTGGCTTTCTCCGATGAGACGAATACCTCATTTTGAATCAATTTCCGCAGAAGCATATTCGGTGACCGTTCGCATACATTGAAACGGCGTTATTTGTCATCCACAAGGGACGGCAGCGACTGTTGCTGGCTGCCCAAAACATTGAGCGGCAGTCTAAGTCCCACCGGCGCTTCAGTGCGTGCGCGTCCTGTAATGTAAGCGACAGACGATTTCAGGTCACCTTTAGCAAAACTACATTTGGGTTCGCTGAAACTTGAGATTTCGCTCTCCCCAATCACCGAAATTGCGTACACACACCCTGTGGACTCATTAGGCCTAAGGGGGTCGCCGTCGTCTGCAAAGCGAGAGTAGCTGTTCAAGTGTGCGCATTATTTGCGCAAGCTTTCATTAAAAGGCGCGATCAAGAAAATAAGATGGAGATTTTTAATTCTCAGGACAAATTTTTGAATGCCGCAGAACTGCTGTTGAGGCTACACGCTCGCCTTGTCGGACGAAGTGGAGGGAGCCCACCAAACTCACTACGAGAGAAGTGCGTTCTGCAGCGAGTGTCACTAAAGCTCATCGTGTGACAGTGCTCAAATGACACTTTAAGCAAATGTCACTTGTTGAAAGTGAAGTGAAGTATAGTGCTCTCGCATTAAAAACTGTTTCAATCCGTGCTACAGCTGGACTACCACATTGCAGTAATGCATTCGTAGTGTGTCGTGTTTTGTAGCAATGTATACATGTCGAGCGTTGTCACTACACACACCTTTATGAATTTGTCTCGTTGCGCTTGCATTTCGTGCTGTCGCCCAGGACGCCTTCCGCGTGAGGGAAACTTCAAGAGAAACCTCATTTAGTGTTCTGGCTTCTTTGGCCAAGTGTCCAAGGGCTTGTGGCTTGGCTAGACTACATGCTGGAAACGCTACTGCATGAAATGAACGTCGCTTCTCAGCTCTCGGTCGCTGTTTGCGAAAGTGATCTCGGCGCCTCTTCACCGCGACAGACGCCCCGGCCCGCTGTCGCTTTGTCGTGGCGCTTGCCGAGCCAGGCGAAAGTGCGTCTCTTCAGGCTACTCCTTCCTCTTCTGTTCCCATTCATGTCGACAACTCCGCTTTACTGTAGAGCCTAGGCCATTCATTTAGTGTTTATGTCTCTTGGCTCCGTTTCTAGTCTTTTCGTGTTCCTTTTCTGCCACGAAGGAGTCGCTTCCCGCCACTGAGCGTAGAGCGCTAATGACTCCTAAAGACTTGCACTGGTGACTTATGGTGATGTTCGAGCTGTTTACAAAGCCACACACTTTTATGGTTGCGCACTTAAAGAAGGTTAGAAACACGATGAAAGTTAAAATTATTCCAGATGTACTTTTTTTTCGGGTGACTTCTTGCGTCAAGTCGAAGGTGTAGCCTCGAAATGCATAACTGTATTAATACACGCTTGAAAAATACACTCATGGCCACAAGTGAACAGCATCGAACAAAAACAAAATATATCACCTCATCGCATGGCCGGAGTCTAGGAAACGATTTCCTCGTTTTTCTTCACTCTCTGATTTCTGTTACTATAATTTTACTTGGTCGACGAGGATGACAGCGTGCTCACTTATTCCTGAGTAACTGTCACCATAATGAAGACAAACAATATTTTTTATTCTTGAATTTGCGACTATGTTTGTTTTCTCAAAATTCAGCGCATCTTGCCCGTGCTATATTTGCTCAGTCGGCAACATGACACGGCACAC
>NC_143013.1:139588076-139688076 GCF_055824585.1 Amblyomma mixtum
CCTTCTTTCCATATTTATCACGTAAAGCATGAACAGCAGCGGTGATAGAGGACAACCTTGCCTTAATCCTTTGTGCACCCCCACAGTTGTGGTACTTTTTTTCCCTTCCCATGTAATTTCAACTTCATTATCACGGTAGATTTCCTGTAGAAAATCAATTACGTCATGGCCGATACCTAAATCTTTCAATATGCTCCACAGGAGTTCCCTGTTCACGTTATCGTATGCACCACTTATGTCCAGGCTAAAAACAGAGGTCTGTTTTCCGCCTTAGCTATTTCTATGCATTGGGTAAGCATGAACAGGCTATCATCTAAACGCCTACCCCTACTGAACCCATTATGAAGTTCTCCGAGTATCCTATTCCCTTCTACCCATGACTGCATTTTTAATTTCACCGCCTGCATTACCAGCCTGTACATAACAGACGTTATCGTAATCGGACGGTAGGATTTGATGTTCATCTTATCTCCTTTCCCTTTATAAATCAAATTCATTTTACTCAGTCTCCAGCTGTGCGGAATTTGCTGATTTGTTATGACTGTCTCCAATGCTTTTATCAGCGCTTCCTTGCTTCTTGGTCCAAGTTCATTAATCAGCTTAATTGGAATTTCGTCTGTCCCTGCGGATGTGGTTTTAGGAATATTCGCTTCCGCCTTTTCCCAGTTAAGACTAGTCAGTTCTAAGGTGTTCTCTATTGTGCTTTCCTGTGTTGCCGCCTCACTTGGGAAGATTACCCTATTATCGTTGCTAAAAGACGCAGCTATAAATGGTGTAATGTAGTTCACAGCATCGTCTCCCTCTAAACATTTTCCCTCAGCATCTATAATCTGTTCCTGCGTTCTTTTATTTGTTTTTCCCAACCAGCTTATATGGTTCCAGAATTTTCTTGGCCCCCCTTTATTTGCCTCGCGAACTTCAGCCAGCCATTTATCAGAGGACTGGTTCATTTTAGCCTGGACTAGGGCCTGAACTTGCTCTTTCTTTTGTCGATAAGATTCCCATTTTTCGCCTATTTCCTCTTCAGATAACTGCGCCTTCTTTGCTTTTCTGTGTTCCCTTGAAGCCACCCGTCGTTGTTCGATGGCCTCCTTAATTTCCATATTCGACCAGCTTCGTGGCTTCCTCTTTCCTCTCCAGCGGTTTACTCCTTTCACTTGTTTCATTTTTGTAGCGATGACCAGTTCTAACTGATTATAATCCCACTTTGCCAAGGGGCGTTTCTCGATTACTTCTTCTATTTCGGCTGATATTAGCGCTATTTGTTCATCGTTTAATTTTACGTTGTCTTTTTGACTTCGCTGCATTTCTCTTTTGACTAGGGCTCCCAACTGTAGACTAATACGTTTATGATCACTTCCTAGGCTGTACTTCCCCTCTTCGTCTATTTCCATTATTGCGAGATTGCTATAGATGCCCTGCGACATTAGACAGTAGTCAATGGTTGTGTGCCTGTTACGGGATTCCCACGTGATTTGTCCCTCACATTTAGTTTCTCTGTTGACAATAACTAGGTTGTGCCGCTCACACAAGTCTAGCATTAACTTCCCGTTACAATCTGTGTATCCATTCAGATCCACGATGTGGCCGTTCATGTCTGCAAGCAAAATAATATCGACACCGTCTCCAATCTGCTTTATATCGTCATTGAGGCACTTAACTAGATCCTTGTTTTCTTGCCTGCATTTGTCCCCGGTCCCTAAATAAACTACCCCTAGGCATGTCCTTTTGCCAGCAATTGTACCTGATAACCAGACATGTTCTTTCCAAGTTGATTTTATTCTTTGCCAATTTGTTCCTTGATGTATCAGCATACCTACTCCTCCTCTCTTCTTCTCCGTTGTTGTTCTGTTGCACCCTTCCCAGACATAGCCATCGATGAAAGGTGGGTCTTCTAGATCCCTCAGATGTGTCTCGCATAGAGCGTACACACCTACTGCTTCGTCCTTTAACTGCTGTTCTATTTCTAGCCATTTCGCTCTCTTTCTACCCCCTTGCATGTTTATGTAACTGATCCTGGCGTTAAATTTCTTTTTCGTAGTTTTCTTTCTGGGCCTCCTAGTGGCCATTTTGTTGGGATCAGCCGCCATTGTTACATTTACATCGCTTCTACCTACCCCTACGCCCTGAGCCACCGTGGACCCCCTAAAAAAGCTACCGCTCGGCCTCCCAGGCGCCTGCCTATCTCTTCTCCTACCCTTCCACTGAAATGGATGCCATCTCGTCCAAAGTCTCTGCCCGAACCTGCTCTGTGCACTTCCTTGTTTATTTCTACCACCTCAAAGCCTTTCTCGAGGCCTAACTGCCTTATCTCGCGATTAAGATTCACAACGTCTTTAGCAACCTCTACATTCCTTCCTTGTGCCTCCGGCACTGTACACACCACGATCTGCGCTTGCTGTACTATCGCCCTTATACCGTCAACTCCCTCAGCTAATGTTTTCCCTACTTGTGCGGCGTTACCATTCAGCACACCATTTAGCCCCGCCGCTACCACTACCAAGTTACGCCTTGCAGCCTTCTCGGAAAGTTCACTTTTAGTAGCTCTCAGAACATCGTCCATTGTCTTTCCTGGGAACACCCCGACTGCTACCGGCCTATCACCCTTCACCCGGTCCAGAATAGCTCTTTTGCAGCGCCCCATGTTTGAGTCACCAGCGATAAGCACTAGCCTACTCTGCCACTCCCTCCTAACTTCCGGATCTTGCTGCCTCTTATCAGCGACTGTGACCTCATTTCCTGGAAATAGCTCGGACCCCTTCTCAGTATCGCCTCTCGAATTCCCAGCTGCCACCTGTGCATAGCTGTTTCTGCCTGAACATGTCTGACCTACTGGCCTCTCGCTGTCCATGCCAGTGCAAGCCCCATCCACGTGGCTGGCGCTGGAATGCCCGCCATTGTGGCTTCCAATGGCGGTGTCAGCCGTTTTTGACTCGATCTGACAAAGCTGTACTTGAAGCTTACGCTTCTCTGCCCTCTCTATCTGTAACTCTGTTTCTAGAGCATCCATCCTTAGCACTAGTTCGCTGTTCGCCTGTTCAGCCCTGTCCAGGCGTGCACCTAATACGCAGAATTTGCACATAAAATCTGCGCCTTCGGCCTGCTCCACTGAATCGAACCGCGTTTCTTTTAAATTCACCGATTCCTCACACTCCATACATCTAACCTTCAGTAGCTTAACCATCGTAGCAACACTCGATTATTGCTTGCACAAAATGCCCAGATATCTACACGCCCAAGACAAAAACACTTGAAAACACGTGCAAAATTAAAATAAAATTCTGGCTACCGCAAATGCCGATCGATCACTTGGAAAAAAATAGCTATCTCTCTAAAAGCTAACGCACAAAAAAGAACACTGAGACAACTGCCGGCCAAATAGTCCCGGCCGAAAATAGGTCACTGACCTAAATTCTATTCCTTAACCTGCACTTCCCCTAACAGCCTAAAAAACTAAACGCACTTTTAAAACTATTAAAGTAAAGTACTCATCTATTTTACGCAGTCGCTCTCGCAGTCTGTCCGGTCCCGGTCTCCACGCGTGATCCGAAGAGCACCAAAACGTACGTCCGCACAGAGTACGTCCGCAGGAGTTCAGGGTGAAGCGGCCCGTGGTGGCAGTCTGCCGAACTAAACGGCCATGTCCCGCAAAGCTGGGCTTGAATGATGGATGGAGACGTCCAGAGGTCGCCCTCTCGTAGAAGTTCGAAGAAGCAGCCCACTCCATGCAAGGTAATGACGTTTCGTGGCCGCTGGGATCCCAGAATCCTAGAATTTGAGGCCAGCGAGCGCAGTTTATTGAGAAAAAAAAACAATTATTGTGTTACCGAATTCATCTGGATTACATTATTTATAGGAAGTAATTCATAAGGTAATGAATTTTTCCTGGAATCAGTCGACCTCCTCAGGATTCATTACCAATGAAGCATGCAATTTGTGCCAGCCTATACATGCTCCGAAATCCATGAAAGGCGCTGGCTTGAAACAGAGGTGAATCCAACGTCGAGCGGAGCGGGTGAGACTATAATGATGTAATTATCGCTGATCGCACGTTTGCAATGAAGCTTCTTGCAGTACTTTGCAGCGATATCTGAAGTTGTTGTTTGGTTGCCGTTTCACCCACAGAAAACCGCCAGAGTGGTGTTATCACCGAGAAAGGAGCTACACACTTTCGTGCTTAAAAAAGAAACGGTGTGGGCATGTTTGATAATATGCATCCTGGCAAAGAGGACTGAATGACGGCGAGATTAGTTTGCGTCCTTTCAGGTTTAGAGCCACCCTATTTGCTTTGGTGGAGTTTAAATGGGCTTCGAGAAAAACTTGAAAACAAACATCCAGTGAATAGGCCGATTTTCAGCAGTGGAAGGTGACGAGTGGAAAGATTGTAGCGGTTGTTTGTTCTTTTAGATAATTAACGCAGAAGACAATTTGGCTTCCAGGTGCCTGAGAGATAAATTTGCATTGTCATTTATAATGCCACCGCGACAGATGTTCTCAGCCTGATAAAATGTGCTGAATTGAATTCATGCATTTGAGTAGAGGGATAAAATGAAAAATAATTGAGTCCTTAATATTTTTATGAACTCAAAAAAGAATACCTACCTCTATCTTGTTGAAATATCGAACAAAGTAAAAGTCTTGCTGCAATACACTAGGTCCGTGCTAAGGGCGCTGTATATGAATCCGAAGAATTTTAGCCAGTCTGCCATGCAAGCAAGTGAAATAAATCTGTTAAATTATTAAAATGCTGTGAAGATGGCTTATGAAACTCCTTAGGGACCATTTCATAAGTCCACTATCCCGGAAGCAAAGTCGCGAGGAAAACGTGAAGATGAGGGGTGAAATCCAAGCGCAGATATGAAATAAAAAAAAACATTAAGGGTAAGCAGAGCTCACGCGAAGCGTCCAATGTAGCGAGAGAAGGCAATCGGATTGCCTTCGGGCCGGTCCCCTTAGCGAGGAGCGACGGGTTTAAAACGAGATTTGTATAGGATCCCAGATGCAGCTGAGCGGATCAGGGATCTAGCAAAGGGTCATGATCGTTCGCTTTTGTAATAGGATACGCTCCGGGCCCTCAGCTCCTTTCCCGCGCGAACAGTTTCGAAGCAGTTCAGGAAACTCTGCCTACTGCCACCGTGAAACCATTTTATTTTTTAGAGCTGATTTTATCCGCCAGCAGTGGCGCTTCGAAAGTTTCTTTGCGACACAACGCCTTCGTTCTTTATCTTCCTCACCTCTGTATTTTTAATTTTTTTTCGTATAGAGGAAGCTTATCTCTTTGTAGCATTCGTACGCTCCTTGACCCGGAAGAAAGCGTCGCTACATCCTGTTTTCGTGGATTGAAGGTGCAGACGCGATGGAGTCGCAACATGTTATCTTCCCCAGATTGCAAGGCCGGACTAAGCGACCAGAGATGCAGGGAATAATGAAATCTCCATAAACAACAACAAAAAAAATAGCGGTAGATATCAAGCTACAGTAAAATAAGGAGAGAAGTGTACAGATTGCAAAAGTGCACAGAAGAGCTACACGAAGCAAGACGAAAGGAAGATAAGATGTACACAAAGGATGGCATGAGCTCGGCTGCAGAAGCGGCAGCAACGAACTGAGAAATCCCCTGGATTTGTGAAGGGACGATTGGAGCGCGGATGCTGTGTCGGGAGCGTTCAGACGGGCAGGCGAGAAATATGTGCTTGAGTAGGACATAAAGAATTTGCAAAAAAAGGACAGGACTTTGTCCTCACAGAACTGCTTTCGAAAGGCTAGGTCTACCCCTGTTGTGTCGCCTGCTTTTCGCATCCGTTGTCCTGAAATGATTCTTATGTCGTTTACATTTCTGCCGAGCTGAATGGCTTGCTGCAATTGCTTTGGCACATCATTCGATATTGCCTTTGTGCTTACGTCACACCTCTTAATCCTATTTTTGTGACAATCTGAGTCACATCTCTATTACATTGATTGACAGCGGGGTTCTATGTTTCGTAGCGCAAACTTCGCTGTGAAAACCAATCCCATAGTAATGATTTGCAGAGCCTGTTCGCATAGTCTTCTAGTCTTACTTTAGTTTCATTTTTGAAAATTTCCGATTTGCGCTGGGTTTCCTTCTGTCGTTTTATGATGCGGCCCGTCAGCACAAAGGCGTTATATTTACGATTCCTAAAGTGTCTCCAGAAGCAGAAGTGAAAATGAAATTCTATGTTCTATTATTTTCTCTCTACTTCTCAAACATGCTGACAACACTTTCACTGTTATGGCTCAGCCAACTTCGTTCATATTTTCTAACTTCACGGGCTCGGTCGCAAGTGACATATGTATTTAGTGAATAAAGTAGCGAACACCTCTTCACAGACAACAACAAAACAGTGGTGCGTGCGGCGGGAGGCTCATAAGCATTGAGTTCACAGTAAGGTGATCTTGCTGCGTTAGCTTTACTGAGTTGATTTCGTTCTGACTGCATGAGGATGTCATTGAATAAAGCTAGCAAAAAATGCTGAGAAGTGATTTAATAAAGCACACCGGGCTGTAATAAGCCAGCTTTTTTACAGAAATCATTCTGTTATCAAATCATAAAAGAAGTTCTGTAGTCCTTCGTTCTTGCCTACGTTCTGGACTTCTAGTGAACTCAGTGTTTGCGTTTTTTAAAAGTAGTCATGTTAGATGAAAGCCGCATTGTTTCGAGAAAAGTTACATGTGTTATATAAGGATTTAGCTAAACCTACACTACGTAAGTTTCTAAACTGTTTTCACGAGAGAAGGCCAGGTGACCAATCTTTCATTTTTCAATCTGCTTCCATCTTTGGCGCTTTCTTACCAGTTTACAAAACCTAAAACGATAAATGTATTCAGCGAGAGAGAGTTAAGATGGCGAACTGAGTAATCATCACTGCTTTAATTTGAGGGGATTACTATTCTCGTAAAAAACAAACCCTGCTTCCTCAGCTATTGGTGTTTTTTTCTCGTTGACATACTCGTCTGCGTGGGTGGTAAACTTCTCCTCTAAATTTTTGTTGTTTTTCAGCCAGTGATATCCTAATATAAGATGATTTCCACGCTGAGCTCTAGCATGAGAAACTTCACAAGAGCTCCATATGACGCAGCAGTCGCGGCTGAAATAAAAAAATGTAAATGATGAATCAAGTCAACGGAAAGGGTGGCTCACGACAGAAATAGTGGCGGGTTCCGGCGAAGAGCGATTATTTGTCAGACCGCGTCAAGGGACTGATCGGGGCCAATCTGACCAGTGCTACCGGAAAGCTTCTCGGGCACCGCTCATTTTTTCCTGTGGTCGAAACGAACGAGAACTGCAAACTATGGAAGATTTGAGCCTCGTCAAGGCGCGGGTTATTACCAGCAGAACAACTGTTTGCATGATGGGTTGTGTACAAAGGGGATCGCTATGGCGACAGCCGCCCCAAGCCGACTAGTAGTGAGATTACAACGTCTTGCCATCACTGCGCATGAACTATTCCTTTCTTCCCTTCTCAACTATTGCCTTTCGACCCCACCCCGCATCGCTCCCCTTTTCCCGAATTTTTTTTTTCCGTCTGTTACTTCGCAGTCATTTCAACCCTCCTTTCAACACATTTTCTTTCGCCTAGGAAATGAGCAGAGGCCGGCGGCGATGGCAGTATTCAATATATGCCTTTCTTAAAGCCGCGATTTCTTGAGCTCTGCCCTGACGAATTAGACCGCTTTGGGTGGGCTTGTAACAAATAAAAACAAACGGTACCGAGCAATATATCGACAATACCATGTTTCAGCTCCCACACAGGAGCTTTGTTTCCAACGAAGACGAAACTAAGTTTTGTAGCATTAAATACCGGCATAAACACAGGCATAAGCTGGCTGGCATACAGCCAGAAATCACGTTTTTAATTAGTGCATTTCGGACTTGGTTGTTTTGCCAGTCTTTTCCTGTTAAAGCCGCCGCGGTGGCTCAGCGGTTATGGTGCTCGGCTGCTGACCCAAAAGACGCGGGTTCGATCCCGGCCGCAGAGGCTAGAATTTCTTTGGAGGAGAAATTCTAGAGGCCCGTGTACTGTGCGATGTCAGTTCACGTTAAAGAACCCCAGGTGGTCGAAATTTCCGGAGCCCTCCACTACGGCGTCTCTCATAGCCTTAGTAGCTTTGGGACGTTAAACCCCATAAACCTAAACCTAAACCTTTTCCTGTTAAAGACAGGGCTTCTTTGAGTCCTTGAAAATTTTGCAATTGTGATGCAAAAAGAAGACTTATCGTCTCAAAAAGGCGGAAAAACTATAATATGATTTTCCTTTTTTTTTCTTTACCATAATATTTGGCACTTTTCGTTTCAATTTTCAAATTAAGCCATTCTTAGCGAGATAAACGCTCCAGCGCGGTGTAATGCGAGAAGTTTCTAGTATACTTGAGTCGGGTTACAAGGCAGATGGAGAGGCACGAGCAATGTAGTTATTGAGAATAGGCCTTCAGTTTTCCCGGCAGTAACAATTTCCCAGTGCCAGGCGAGTACCGGGGCATCCCAGTAGCAGCAGATGCTTAGAAAAGCAATATACCAAGAAGATTTAATACAAATAAGCTGCTCACCTGTCAAACTTGAGAGCGTGATCATGACCGATAGCGATGGCTAAAATGACGATGTTGACAAAGTGCCTTCATCCAGCGTAATTTCGCTTCGTCGGTTAACGATGGATGAGGGAGATGAAAAAGAAGAATGAACGTTTATGACGAATTGATTTTACCAAAATGAGGAAACTATTATTATACAGACGATTTGGGCAGACGGAAGAAAATAGATCTATTTTAACGAAGCTTGAGATATCATCTAGAGACGTCAAATTACAGTCGGGGTCAAAAGTCTCTGGACCACGTGTTCTTCAAACTAAGCCAATAGCTCTATTATTCCCCGGCAGCTGGAGGACACACTTGCGGAAATGAAAGAGCAAAATTTTTACTTTCACCTCCACAAGTCTGATCTACAGCCGCCGGCTACTTTCACAGCTACCGGCTTCGTTTGAACAACACATGGCGCACAGACTTTTGACCCCGTGCTACAAAGGCCGTTGATCTGGTGCTTACAGCGCCAACTCGTTCGGCTCCGCGTAAGACAGAGTATGAAAGACTCGAATTGCAGTGATAGATGCACAGGACCGTCAACTTCTAAGGCTAAGACAGGGGCATGCTTAGAGGTTACATGAAAGCTACATGCAGCTAGAATCCACAACATTGCGGTCGTGCAACCAGCGCAGGAACCATCATGATTTCCCGCGCTCTCTGCGCATGTTGGTTGTGGTGGTTAGTTTAGTTTACTGGAGTTTAACGTCCCAAGCCAACCCAGGCTATGAGTGACGCATTAGTGAGGGGCTCCGGAAATTTCGACCACCTGGGGCACTTTAAACGTGCACCAACATCGCAGAGTACACGGCCCTCTAGAATTTCGCCTTCATCGAAATTCGACCGGTTGTGGTGGTTAATTCGGAGATATCCAACATAGAGCAGATCGGTGTTCGCCATAAAAAACGACGTCACTGTAACTACCGCCTTCATCAGCATTATAATAGCGATGCGCTCACTTCTACACAGCCCGTCTAACATTCCCATTGTTGCCGAATCCTTGTTTCTGTGCTATAAACAAGCTTGGAACTTGGCCGTAGTGTTGATTTTGTCAGCAACCTTCGGTTGGAATTTACTGACATTTGTATTTGCACCTTAGGCAGTTGCACGGAGCAGTTGCCAAGCCAGCATATACCAATCTTCATCCCCAAACTGGCGCTGATATTGAGTCGCACATGGAGAAAACACCGGTGGCATGGTGGCATCTCGAGAAGCTTTTTTAATTATCTGCGAATTTTATGAAAAGATTTAAGGCTCGACGCACAGCGGAAAGATCCAATCATGTGGTTATAATTAACAACCTGTAACTATACCTTACAATCGCTTTACAGTGCTTTTAAGGGTTTCAGCTATACCAGGAATTTTTTTGAGGCATTTACTATCATCTCAGCAGACCTTAACGCTGAAATTAGAAAACAAAAAGCATGTGAAGTGAAGTGAAGTGAAGTCTTTATTTCATAGAAAAGTGTACAAAAAGAAGTACTGGTCAATCTAAGCACGTAGTGCTTGTTAGAAGACCAGGCAGCTAGTGTTGCATCCTTATACATTCACAATATTCACATAACGGGAAAAAATAATAATAGAAGGTAAATACAAGTAATACAATCCTATACGAACAAAATATAAAAGCGAGAAAATATTAAAAAAACGAAAAAAAAACCCGTCAAGTTTCCCACTTGGCAAAAAAAAAAATCACACATTACAAGACAAAGTTGAACACCATTTCCTTACTTCTCTCAGCATTACAGCTCGTGATTTTAAATCGTACAGTATCTCACTTAGTTCATTGAATATCTGAGGTACATAATTTCTGGCTTTCTTTCCATAGTTTGTAAAGACTCGTGGTTTAACATATTTCTCAGTTTTTCGTAGTAATACATCTTTCTTTACTAATAGCTTAAAATTGTTAGAATAATAGTAGCGGGTCAACACAGTATACTTAAATAGCTCATGCACTGGAAGTATTCCTAGTATACGGTATTTCTCATGTGTCTCTATATGTTCCCATTCCGTTCCATAGGCTATGCTATTGACAATTCTTTTAATTATTCGGTTAATATTTTGTTTCTTGTGGTCAGAACACGTACCATACAAGGTGATGCCGTATGTGATAATTGTTTCGGCTAATGACTTATATACAGTTCTTGGAATATTGACAGGGCTTTTCCCTCGAAGGTTATACATCATGGCTGCGACAGTCCTAAGTTTTCTGCAAACGTAAATGACATGGTCACTCCAGGATAGGTGCTAGTCAAAACAAATTCCTAAATACTTGACCACTGGCTTGAACTGTAATGGTTGGCAGATGCATGAATTACAATTAGAAGAATGCAAATATATGTCCCTATTTAACGAAAGCGCCTTATGAGGATTTCTGAAACACATTAATTTCGTTTTTTGTGCATTTATAAAAATTAAATTATGAGCGAATCAATCTACTATCGCTGATAAGTCCTCTTGAAAGCTTTGATATCCCGTGAATTTCCATCATGAATCATGAATTTCCAGAGAAATTGCAGTGTCGTCTGCGTACTGGAAAATTTTTGATTTCAGCGGTAGCAGGCCGAGGTCGGAAACATATATGTTGAAAAGTATCGGTCCGAGGGTGCTCAACAGTTCTGCCGGCACTATTGCTATAGATATGAGAGGATCTGCACTGCTCAGCACATTGACATGAGCGAGGGGGCATGGTCACTCAAAAACAAAGTGAAAGGAAAAAACGCTGGCAGCTTGTTGCAGAAAACAACACCCAAAAGAAGACACGTCGGCGTGTCGCTGTCGTCGCCAGGTGATCGCCCAGACGGGACTTTACGGAATTCGGTTGCGTGCTTTCGCCTGGACCAGATACACGCGATAGTTGTCGTTGACGCCACACGCCTTCCCCACGTCATGCTGCACCTCGAAGAGCGCCCAGCCGTCAGAGACGTTCGTTATGTACCTCTCGAGCTGCAGGAAGGAGTGGTGGAAAGTCAGGGTGCTACGGTTTTTTTTTTTTTGCACCGACAAACAAGGAGCCGCAAAAAACACCGAAAGCATGCGCCCAGATATTGTTACTACTTATGAATATATGCCCACGATGAATCATTTCGCGCGTCGTTGCAGTTCGTAACACCTTCAACAGGAGCATGGACTTGCGCGCGATGCGCTAGCAGAGAAACTGTTGTGAACAAGTTGCTTGCTATAAGCGGCGTCCTAGGATATGGTAAAAAAAGCATTTTTTTTATTGTTCATTTTGAGTCCTACTCTCCGTTCAGTCTACCATTTCGTACGGAAGCCAGCGAATGGCAGTTGTCAGCTTTCAGCTCTGACCCCAAAGGCTATAGCTGAACACGCTCAACGGTGAAAGTATGAATCTTGAAAGGAATCACTGCAAAATACTTTCGATGCACTGGTAAACTGAGAGGGCGTAACGTACGTTCCAGCTCTCACTGCTGTCGACAAACGGTACTCAGCGACGTGAACGCGCGCTAAGAGACGGTGGATGCTTGCTAATGAAAAATGCTATGATCAGTTTGAAGACAAATTATCGTGGGTGTAGTCGAAACAAGGCTCCGTAAGGATGACACGCGATAGTGTTCAGTCTTTGCGGCTGATCGAATTAGTTCGGTTTTAGACACACTTTTATGTGAGGAAAACTTCAAAAGTATCTCGTGTGAGATACAATTGACTAACCTTGCAAAACTAAAAACATGAGATCCCGTTTAAGTTTTTTTTTTCATAATCAATAGCATCAGTTATTATGGCCCCCAGCTAATATTTCACGTTAATAATCTTGATTTTAAAGGTATAATTCGCACATCTGATCCTCGCATTTTGATTAACGTCCTATCCGTACTGACGCATGTTCGTAAGGAATGCTTTCTAATAGTTCAGAGTGCACAAGCCCGCTAATTCGCGGATTCTCCCACCTCTGCTCAATTTGGCTTATTATTAGTGGAGTGCTTAAAGCCTATACTATAGATATATGAGAACACGCCAAGCAAGTACCCAACATTTCCTTGTTGTCGTTTCATACCTTTTATTGTAGGAAAAGAAATTGCCGAAATACTTATCCGCTAGAGCAGTGCAGTGCGGATTAGCTAACACCATGAAATATAGTGAACACCGGCAAGCCGTAAGGCCACTGTTAAAGAACTATAGACACCTAATTTTAGTTTCGTGTTTTCTTTTTTTTTTCAAATGATGCGTTACACATTAGAAAACATGGATCACCCCGTGCTGCATTTCCGTACCATCACTAAATAATTTATAATTGTATTTCCTCCCGTATGCTGTTTCGGTTTCATCAACAGAACGATGGCTGCGACTTGTACTCTCTTTTAAGCAATGTATGCACGAAACAAAATGCAAAATAGACGCGGGTACGTAATTTTAAATACAACACTTTAACCTGCCTGTTTAAATACCTGAAATGATGACAAACGGTGTATCAACAGTTACATTGCCTCTTTCAAAAGACCAACATCATGACAGAACCATCACCCAGTTTATCAAGCCGAGACCATAACAGCGTCAAGAAGCAATACGCGTATATTAATACCATACATGTATATTAATGTCTAACGCTTGCGAAGCAACCACTCCAGTGCACAAAACTCATCGAAATAGCCAAAATTTAATGGGCCACAATGCCGATAGTAAGCGCGTTCTCGAACTTCTAAAAACTTATATGGATATTACTTACCCTAGGCTACACATCTCTCAGTAACTAAGAAGCGTAACGGTAATAATTAAAAAGTTAACTTTTTTAAGTTTTTAACCAGCCTGCTAGTTAGCACGCCTGCGCTGTATTCTGGTATACTACACCACTGGCAATCTGTGCCGAAAAAAGCGTTCTTCTTACTCAAAAAGCCCATTTTTAAACTTTGGGTGAAATCTTAGTAAAACACCCTTCATTGATTAAGGGAAAGCATTTCAATCAGCGGCAACCTTCGCAGCCATGCAGGCACTGCGGAATCAGGGCGTAGAAGAGTCTTAAGGAAAAATACTGAAAGATCTATAGCACCTGCACAGCTGCCATAATCCTGTCCTCCATGAAGTCAGCAATAAATTCTAATACTGAAGGGTGTCGGGAAGGGAGACACGATCTTGCCAATGGTATTCAGTGCCTGTTTACGGAGGTAGTCTGAGGGCTGGTTTGGAAACAGTTGGAGATACGAGTTAATGGAGAATACCCAAGTAATCTGGGATTCACTGATGATGTTCCCTGGCGAAATCACTCGAGTATGGACAGCAATGCATGACCAATGAGTTAGACAAGTAGGGAAGACTGTTGGGTCTAACCAACATGCAGAAATTGAAAGTTATGTTCAACAGTCTCGCGAGGTAAGAGCGGTTCATATCTGGTATCGAGGTGTTGGAAGGGGTAAGGAAAATACGTCTACTTAATGCAGGTAGTGACCGCTGATCCGGATAAGAATGGATAAGAATAAGAATGGGGTGGAGTGCATGGCAGGATCTCTCAGATAATGAATGGCAGTGTACCAATATCCCGCAGGAGAAAACAACAGCTATATCTTACCGCTGCTCACCTATGGGGAAGAAACGCACGTGGAGGCTAACAAAAAGGGTTCAGCTTAAGTTAAGGACAACGCAGAGAGCTATGGAAAAAAATAATAGCTGTAACGTTAAACATTGGTAAGTGACATTCCACTCAAACTCAAGAGAAGAGATGGGCTTGTGCAGGGCATGTAATACGAAGGCAAGATAACCGCTGGTCCTTGAGTGTAACGGAGTGGATTCTAAGAGAAGGCAAGCGTAGCAGGGGGCGGTATAATGGTAAGTGGGTGGATGGGATAAACAAGTTTGCGGGAAAAGGACAGCTTAACCCTGGCAAAGGACAGGGTTAACTGCAGAGATACAGGAGAGGCCTTTGTTCTGCAGTGGGCGTAGTCATGCTGATGACGATCACATGTTAAAGTGTAAGGCGCTGCCTCTTGAGCTATAAGGTTTTTTTCTTGTTTATCCTTTTTTTATCCAGTTCACACCCTTCGAATTCTTTACCGTTCATTGGCAGCACTTTATGTCTTTGTCCAGGATTGCTGCATAGTTACTTGTTTGTTTTCTAGGCCGTTTCCGCCACTCTTATTCAACGCTCCTTCTGTACATGTATTTAAATACCTTAGCTACCCACCTCCTACCATAACATTTCCTCTGGCATTCTCAACAGAATATTTTACTCTGAGCTCAGCCTACGTTCTACTGAACTGCCTCATTTGTGCTTTTCACGACAGCATCTAGTGCTAATCTGTCAGCACCTTTCCGATTTATTTGTAGGTCCGACTTATCGTCCGCCCTACGATATAAAATTGCTTTCACGAAAGTAAGCCTTAGCACCATTATTCCTTTCCAAGCACATTCGTGGACAGAAGTATATGGACCGCGTGCTCCGTCAGCGAAACCCATTGTTCGTCGCCCTGTGACCACACTTGAGGGGAAATAACAAAATTTCTACTTTAACCTCCACAGGTGTGGTCTCTAGCCACCGGCTAATAGCGAAGCTATCGGCTTCGTTCGCGGAACACGTGGTCCAGAGACTTTGTCCCCGACTGTACTCTTTTACAGCCATAATGCTATCTGCTTCATCATCGCAGAATCTCTCAGCCCTTACGCCCTGGTGCACTTCTCTATCGGCATTGCGTCAGCCTAGATATCTTATGGCCTTGCACTGTAAGAATCTGATCAGTTAAAATCACTGAAACATTATAAAACCTCCGTTAATTCTGCTAAACACAGCACGTAGAACACCTCCTTCGTGTCCGCAAGTATTAACCAGAGTTTGTAAATCTTCCTGGCTGTCAGCTAGTAGTAAAATATCGTCAGTATGCATTAAACCGGGCAAACACTGCTCTTCGATCATACCGCCTTATTTTTACGAGAGATTGATTACCTAGGTTCCTGCCTCCCAAATTTCTTTCAGTATTTATCATACAAATCATGAACAGCATGGCTGATAACGACAACCTTGCCCTAACTCTTTTTGTACATCGACACTGTCGCACTCATCATCCCATTTTATGCAATTTCAACTTAATGCCAACATCATCTTCAAGCTGTTACAGCTCTCTTCGCCACAGAGTGTCACACCACTGCCCACATTTTAAGACGCATTGGAGAGGACGCCAACTGTAGTGTAACGTGGGAAAAATTTTCTGGACGAAACGCAGGACGTCTGAGAAAGCGCTACTTGCATAGGAAAGCGGTCGTCACTACATTTGTGACAAGAACACTTTGGTGCCACCTCATAACAAATGTACGAAATATAGACAGTTGGCGATGTGAGGGGCTTTTCTTTGGTAAGAAAAAACGCATTGAATGGCGCTTAAAGTACGATTAAATATACACTTTATATGCTACACCGAAAATATATACTACACCGAAAATATAAATACGAAGTAGGAATATCACAGGTCGAGCCTTGTTGGAGTAGCCGGGTAATGGACTAGTTTAAGTTACATTTTCTCGGCCTGTGCGTACTGTCACACCTGCCATGCCATAGAGACATCCTGGTCGTCCACAAACTGCCGAAGCTCACGAGCATAAGCATCCCAAACAGTATGGCTCTCACTTTCAAATTAAAAAAAAACCTGGTCCAGTAAGGTGCTGTAGGAAGCTCTTTCTTTAGGATACGCGGTAAAATATCCCAATAAAAGGTGCAACACATCGCTCGCCAAGGACGGTGTGCGGTTTTTGCACAATATTCAGGCAGTTTTCTATGCATAATAACTATAGTAATATAACTTTCTCTTCAAGCCACGTTTTAATCAGAAAGGGTGTTAATATGAAGCTCCGAGAAAAACGTTTTAATAGAGAGTTTTACAGGCATCTTTTTCAGACCGACGCTCCCCTTTAGGTCTAGAAACGGCACAATCGACACTCTAAATAAAAAACAAATGAAGTTATAACTCGTACACTTTTCTTACACGCTAGATGCGGCGATGCGAAGCCGCAGTGCCACTCGTGGACTTCTAGGGTTAATTCTACATGAAAACAGTGTGAACCCTATGCACCGTTCGCACATTTACGAGAGACATTAATAACCCTTAAAGCACACACCATACTCCCTTCATAAAATACACGCCTTGAGTGCACCAGCGTTCTCGAAGAATAATCATAGCGAGATAATATAGCGCAGAGTAGGACAGGACACATGAAGAAGACACGAACAACACGAGCGCTAACTTCCAACAAATTTTTATTTCACACATGCAACATATTTAACACCAAAACCACGTCATCACCTGTGCTATCAGCAACGTTGTCTGAGAAACGATAGTTCTTTATCCGATAGAAAGATAGAAGGAGTGCTTACACATGTCTCTCTCGAAGAATTTATCCTCTCAGCTTCAATTATTAACCGCGTGGTCATGTCCCTACTTTTTGCAAGCACAGCAGTTTTCTCAAAAAATGGTTTGCATGTTTTATATTCGCGTGTTGTTGTTTTGACCCAGTAAATGATTCTATCAGGTTTTTAGATCTCAACTTCACCTTTCATCCTAATCACATTTGCTGGACCTACCAGCCTCGTAGTAACAAGCATGTATTGCCTTATCATTCTGCACACTCCAAACTCGTAAAAAGAGCCATCGTCAACATGTGTTTTCAGAACTCCCTGAGAAAATCTTGTACGCACAGGATGGATGAAAGTTTTAAGGAGCAGACCAAAAGGCTGACTGATGCTGGGTACCCCACCGATGTCCAGGTGTCTGTTGCCGAGAAGCTTTTAAAAAAACTGAATGAGGATAAATGTCAACAGGCCCCGACGCACGGTGAAAGGAAGCGCTTTATTGTATTGCCATATCTGCACAAGATTTCTCATAATCTGAAAAGGATTGGACAGCGGGCAAACGCAACTGTCGTATTTTCGGCGCCAAAAAAACTTGCCTCGTTGTGCAAGATTGGGAAAAGCAACACCAACAGAACACGTGGATGCACGACTCGTCATCAGAAGCCGTACGTGTCATGCATTGAAGGTGTCGTGTATAAAATACCGTTATCATGCGGGGGCCATTACATCGGCCAGACGGGGAGATGCCTCAATCAGCGATTGATGGAACACGCACGCGACGTCAAGAACGGGAAAGAGAAATCACTTGTTGATCACATTCATTCATGCGAATCTAAAACATGCAAACCATTTTTGAGAAGACTGCTGTGCTTGCAAAAAGTAGGGACATGACCACGCGGTTAATAATTGAAGCTGAGAGGATAAATTCTTCAAGAGAGACATGTGTAAGCACGTCTAATATCTTTCTATCGGATAAAGAACTATCGTTTCTCAGACAACGTTACTGATAGCACAGGTGATGACGTGGTTTTGGTGTTAAATATGTTGCATGTGTGAAATAAAAATTTGTTGGAAGTTAGCGCTCGTGTTGTTCGTGTCTTCTTCATGTGTCCTGTCCTACTCTGCGCTGTATTATCTCGCTATGATCATGCACCAACAAGCCCAAAAAGCTACGCTTTTGAAGAATAAGCCTTGTCAACAAAAAAAATTATTTTTTGCTTCAGCATTAGCTCGATTGACGACTTTTCAGTTATTGCATGCACGAAACCCTCTTCTTTAAGCAAGAATTAAGTAAAAACGATAGAAAAAGGTTTAAAGGCACTCATCGGCCTGAAGGTAGGGACCTGAATCCCACTCAACCCACGTATGTTTCCAGTTCCCTTGTCTCGTACCTGCGTGGACGGATGGATAGGCGGACAAAAATGAGCGGAGAAGAGGGGAAGATGTAGTGGGTAAATGAATCCCGGCACTATTCCTCTACACTCTGATAAATTCTGTACATGCACGCAGTTTCAATCAAACTTTGTATATGAATGCATTTTTTTTTCTCGTACCGTAAAATTGAACCTTAAACAGTCACCATATCTGAAGATTCCTCCTCGTCACAGTTGTTTTCTGCGGCACGATTGTAGTGAATCAATCTCCGTGACCATATGCTTCACTATGCAAGGACTTAGAAAGTGAAGCAGCAACTCGCCCGCTTTCACACTTCACGAAGGAACCGAGTAGGCTCAATTCAATTTTTTCGGGTGTTCTTCTGTCACTTAAATTATATTCTCAACAGTATTCTCATAAAAGTGTCTTACAATGTTCCGCGCTTGCCTCACAATTGTTGTCGAACACGCACCCCATCGGCTTCCTAAAGCAGAGCTAAATACCGCCGCCAGCTCAGGACAAACTTTAAAAGCGAGATTTTGATACATATCAAAAGGTTAGGCTGCTCCCGTCTATAACTTCATGACAGTATCGTATATAATATTCCACCAGTTGCCTCAAAATTGAGAATGATGTCCAAGAAACCTAGACTTGTTGACATCACGAACGACTTTGTTCTCACCAAATGTGAATAAGCTATTTTAAACACCCGCCGCCGCGGTGGCTCAGTGGTTACGGCGGTCGGCTGCTGACCCGAAAGACGCGAGTTCGATCCCAGCCGCGGCGGTTGAATTTCTTTGGAGGAGAAGTTCTAGAGGCCCGTGTGCTGTGTGATGTCAGTGCACGTTAAAGAACCCCGGTGGTCGAAATTTCCGGAGCCCTTCACTACGGCGTCTCTCATAGCCTTAGTCGCTTTGGGACGTTAAACCCCATAAACCAACCAACCAACCAACTATTTTAAACAGTCGTTTTGAGCAGCCCAGCTGCGGCTTGCCTTCATGTAAGCAATCACCAAACTCAGTCGACTGCCAAGGAAGCAATCGGAAGGCTCACCTTTAGGTTCAAGGACTGCTCAGTCTCGTAACTGGCCCAGTTCGTTCGGTTATTGTATTTCCAGGTCTTGTACGCGTACTCTTCGACACGGTCGTAGCTTGGGTCTCCGCTGCTGACCGTTGTATTGCACAGGACGTCGTAGTCGACCATGAGAGCGCGTTCGCAGAGCTCTGAGGGATGCGCTGGCGAGTTGCCCCCCTCCGCGCCGACAAACATCGCGACGCCCATTGTTGAGGAGAACATGATGCGGAACTTGTCACCTTGAGACCGCAAGTCCTGCTCGGCACGCTCCGCTATTTCCTGCATTGTCCAATGGCAAGAACATGCTAATTAGCTTGCCAAGCACGTGGACAACAAATTTTCTTGCTCATACGCCACATGCAAAATTGCTGTCAGGAGTAGATATCTGGAGCTCGTAAAGCACGCATTAACTTTAAACAGGCAACCGCCAATCTAGAATCACCGGACCGGGCAATACGTAATACGTTTGAGGCAATACGTAAAGCACTGTAGTGTGCAATCCGCGCTGTAAAAAAATGTTGGTAATAGCTGTATTTTGCAAAAATGCAGATGCAGCAATGGCGTCTAACAGAGGGGACAAACTGGCGACGTTGGTGGACGTTAGCGGTCTACAACTGACCAAACTTGAACGCAACATTACTCGCACTGCACCTCAACAAAAGGTACTGCGATTGTGGCTTCGCCAAAATCCTACACAAATGGAGCTGGCTTCCTTTTGCTTACGGTTGCAGTAGAATTACGCTACTATACTCTTTCCGTCCATTAAAGTATTTCGGTCTTTCGTGAAGATGCCAGTATCGCTCTCAAAGAATGACATGATATACGTCCACTGGAATGCAAACCGAAGAATACGCTATCTTCCGAGCATCGAAAATTTTTACTTGTGTTCGGTAAGTCTTCAGCTTGAGAGGTTTGTACATTAAAAAGACCCTTGTACACTGCGAATGTCCGTTTCTTAACGCATCCGTCAGTAGCAGTTCGGAATTTCTATTTGTTGAACTTGAAGGTGTCATGGTTGGTGTTGTTTATAGAGCCCCCCACGCAGATCGCAGTAAGTTTGTGAATGATCTTGAATCTTTTTTTATACACGTAACCGATATGAACAAAAAAGCAATCATCGTCGGCGATACTAATATTGATACTTTAGGTGCCAACCACAGTGAATACACTGACCTGTTATTTTCATATAGATTTACGAATCTTATCTCTACTCCGACCCGAATCGCAGGTTCCAGCTCGACATGCCTCGACCATGTTCTATGCAATTTCGTGCCACCTAATTATTTGGCTGGGGCATATGATACGGCAGTGGCAGATCACTTCGCGATTGCCTTCTTATACCGCGTAGACGATAGAGATAGCCGTAGACTTCTGACAGCACGTGCGAACATAGGAAGAAAATTGACTATCAAAAATGCGCACTCAGGCTCTCTGAAATGAGCTTTGCAGACCTCGCCGATATGAATGCCAATGAACACTGCTGCAGCCTTGTCGATAGAATTAAAGCTGTGATAAATGATTGTAGTTTTACGCAGAAAAAAACGTACTATACACATCCAGTGTGCCCTTGGATGACAGCAGCTGTGCTAAACATGATAAAAACGCGCGATCACTGGCACACCAAAATGAAACAAAACAGAGGGAACGCATATTATAGTGCTCAGTATAAGATTCATAGAAATAAAGCTGTTGCTACCATGCGTGTACAGAAGAAGCTATATTTTAGTAACCAAATAAACGCATGCGCCGGCAATTCTAAGAAACTCTGGGCTACAGTGAACTCGATAATTCAGCCTACTTCATCAAACCGAATACTTCCTGACCTGGCCCTTTCCGCAGATAAACACCTGCTATCAGATCAGTTTAACGATCATTTCTGCTCAGTGGGTGCTGATTTACGTTTAAGTATGGGTCTCACAGACGGACCTTCTCTGCCTGAGTATCTTGAAAAGACCTTCGGCTTTATAGAAATAAGCAGTGACGAAGTAATGAGTGCACTTAATTCAATGGATGCCACTAAGGCCACGGGTCTCGATGGTATTCCGGTTTCCATAATTAAAAACAACAGTGGCGTCTTAGCTGCCACCTTAGCCTCTTTATTTAATAAAGCGTTTCTGTCCGGCATCTATCCTGATATTTTGAAGCTCGCCAAGGTAGTCCCTATCTACAAAAGTGGGAATCCTAATGAACTCGGAAACTATAGGCCGATATCAATCCTTAGCTGTATCAACACTCTCTTCGAAAGACTATTGGCTAAAAGAATTACGCAATTCCTGACTAAAAATGCAATTCTGTCAACGTCCCAACATGGTTTTCAGAAATTTAGATCGACCACCACGGCTGTGCTTTCTATAACTGACTCAATCAATGAAGCACTCAATAATAACAATATTTCTGTTGGTGTATTCCTGGATATTAAGAAGGCATTCGACACTGTGGATCTCGATATTTTATGCAAGAAACTAGAACGATATGGGTTCAGAGGTGTATCACTCGATTTCTTTAGAAGTTATTTAACTGGGCGACGGCAGTGTGTTATTATTGACGAACACGCGTCAAGTTCGCGTTTTATTTCCGTAGGTGTTCCGCAGGGCTCGGTACTGGGGCCTATACTTTTTACACTCTACATAAACAACTTACCCGATTGCCTAATAAAGACCCGTGCTATTATGTACGCCGACGATACCTCATTGTTGGTGACCGCTAACTCCGTTGAAACAGCCAAGCATATTTTAAACTCAGAACTTCAGAGAGTCAATAAATGGTTTTTAACAAATAGACTCACTTTGAACATAGGCAAGACTAAATATGTTATATTTGCATCCCCTTATAAAAAATACCAGAATACCTGCTCCGCAATATCGATAGGAGATAAAGAAATTGAAGAAGTTAAAACTATTCAGTACTTGGGTGTAACCTTAGACGCTGCATTAAACTGGAAACCGCATATCGAAAAATTGCGCAGCAAACTATCTTATGCATGTTTCGTTCTGGCCAAAGCTCGGCGACATTTCGAAATACACACACTAAAAACAATATACTTTAGCTTTTTCCAGTCCCAATTAACTTACTGTATAGAATCATGGGGGTTCACTTACATCACTTACATTGAACCTGTTTTACGCTTGCAGAAGCGGGCACTGAGAATAATGACTTGCACAACACCGTATACGCCTTCTCGCCCTTTGTTTTTTAGACTCCAAATAATGCCGGCATTGCAGCTTCGAGATTTTCGCGTTGCACTACTTGTACTAAGAGTCCTCTCCGGCACCTCCCCCTTTCCATTGAACACATTCCATAGAGCCCCAACTAACAGCCGTTCAGCAGCACAGGGAAGATTTCTGGTTCCTACATCTCGCAATGACTATGGCCAGCGCCGCTTCGAGTATCAAGGGGTAAAAACTTGGAATAAAATCCCCTGTGCAGTCTTTGCAACGTCTAATCCTTACATTTCACTGAAGACCTTTTTTCTGTCACAAATAATTACCTGATTTACAATGCAAATCGCTTTGTGATTGTTTCTTATTATTCTCTGTAGTGTCTATGTTGGGTTTGCCATTTATATGTCATTGAATAATCACTTCTAAGGCAACTGCGTATATTTTGTATAAAGAATGCTGTTCCTGCCTTCGTGTTTTTTTGCACACTCTTCTATTTTTTTGTAGTGAGCCCTCTTGTATATCTGTAATTTGAACCCTCTTGCTTGTACGCTTTGCATTTTTCCACCATTCTTATGTGTATTATTTTGGCATGCATGTAGAAAGCATTTGTCCTCACTAATATCTTTGCTTTTATTGCATGGATCCATAACTAGCCTTTGGCTAAGGATCCAGACAGTGATGTTATGTACTGTGCTGAAGAAATGATAATAAAAAGAAAAAGAAAAAAAGAAAAAAGTGTGAAAAAGAGCCTGGTGGCACTTCAAAGTTGCATGCCCATTACCGAGTCCTTTCAAGTAATAACTGCACGTCCCGCGTGCTACGCATATGTTCACCCAGTGGCGGCAGGTGAAGTGAATTCGGGCATCGAGGAATACCGCGTGATTTAATCTCACAAAACGGGGCCTCTGGGCTACAAGCATTCACAGGCGCTTAGTGAGTCTATGCCTAATGCGTGACGGAGGGGATCACAAAGTCGATATCCCCCGTTTTAATTTTCACTTCTCAAATAGATTCCTCTTGTTGGTCTGCCAGCTGTAAAGACGAATAGGAGAAGGTGAAGCTTACAGTTAAATTACCAAGACCGCGCAAAAAATTGGAGCAGGCGCTTAAACTCCGCCTTAAGGGTATGACGTGAAAGCGTAATGGGTTAATTCCAATATATGCAGATGGTCTCTCTACTTTACACTCACAGATACCAGTGGTGCAGCGGTTAAGCGGCGCGCAATTGCCCTGTGATGGCAGGTGCTCCCAGCAGAGGGCCTTGTGAGACCCAGGTTGGTGTTCGCGAGCGGCCACTCATTCCAGTTTAAATGCCATCTGCCACGGTGGGCAGTTTTTTCGCTCAAGGGCAACGCCGACACCTCCGACGCCAGTTTTTCTGCAGAACGTGGCCTCTAAAGCTATCGCGTTAACACAAATATGAACCGAGAGAAAAAACTCAAACTGTCTCGCTCTAGTGTGTTGCTGTCTATCCATGCTCGGTTTAGGCGCTCTAAACTGAATTAAAGTCGCTGAATGCAACTAGCCTAGGAACTGCAGCTGACTGTGCGACCCTGAATTCCAGCAAAAAAAAAAATAATGAAAAACAGCTTGCGTACCACTTTCACCACACATAGGTACCTTCAGCGCTATTCGATTTCCAAAACTAAAACAGCGGTTAAAAAAAGATCCCAGAACGATTGCCACCGTCTTACGCGAGATTCAGCTGCAGCTGTTGGGTATAACTCTCCCCCTCCCTCCACGGTAACCACGCACTTTTTCCAGTGGCAACCCCTCTCCGATAGCGCATTCTTACGTACCCACGATACCGTCCGCCGCAAGCAATGCCCGCGCACAGGGTGGTTTCCTTGGCAACCACCCCATTGTTTGCGCACTTTACACACTCGCCTTTCCTCCTACTTCCTCCATACCCACCTTGTTAATGCGGTAACCGCCCTCCGTTTTCGCGTTTATAATTTATCGCAAAATTACCCAATCCTTGCACGGTAGCCACTCCCCCGGTGGATCACACGGCAACCACCTGCAGGGTAACCCGGCTACTATCAATACTACTTCTACTACTACGGCTGCTAGACCGACGCAAAACCCAGAAATGGGTGCCTATCTGCGTCGTCGTAAAATTACAGTTCATATTGCGGGAGGCCGTCGCATTACGGGAACTATGGGAACTCAAAAGGTATTGAAAGTCTATCAACTCAGTTTTTGGAAAGAATATGCGTCTCATCTACTGAGGTTGGAAACTACATTCCATCTCGGTTATTTACAGCCACGTGGACGATGGTTACAACCTCTAGCTTTGCGTATACGCCTTGCTGCATTGCGCTCGAAGCAATTTCAATGTCATTTAAATTGCCTCAAGCTATATCCTCCCCTGTCTACGTGAAGAAAGGGCCTTTGTGTTCTATTCATTTGTACGAGTGCGTGTTGACAGCTACCGGCAATAAAGCTGTTGAGTAAGAGAAATGATGCAGCCAGCTGTTGATTGATCTCTTTACACGGGTGAAGCAATTGATGTTGTTGAGGGCCTTTGTGTTCTATTCATTTGTACGAGTGCGTGTTGACAGCTACCGGCAATAAAGCTGTTGAGTAAGAGAAATGATGCAGCCAGCTGTTGATTGATTTCTTTACACGGGTGAAGCCATTGATGTTGTTGGTGGTTTGGGAAAGATCTTTGCGGTTTCCCGATAGACTAATGACGGTTAGTCCTGAACACTGCTTATAAAGTGCGTGGTACCAAAAAGACTCGCCGGGAAAGTGTGCACGTCGAGCATCGCCGAGCATGAGCACTTGTATTCAACCCAGGTGCCGCATGGTGGCTCGGAACTCAGCGATCGTGGCCCGGCATGGCGCGTCCTTTTTGCAGTCTTGTGGGTGTTCTACCGGGTGTGTTAGCACTGCATTTCCCGGGCTCAAGCCGAGAAGCGTTGCTCACGGTTACTTACGAAGCTCGAGTTCTTGGACTCAAAACAAGCATTCTGGTAAGGTTTCGCAACAATACTTAACGAAAATAAGCAATATTATTCATTTTCATTTTACTGGAAGAGGGCTCTTTGTCCCTTGTTGCATCCGACTGAAGGGTTGTGACACCCCTCCTAGCACATGCTAGACAACGAACCTCTTCAGCATGAATGAACGCTGCATGCGGACCCACACAGTGCCACGGCACCACGTGACGCAACAGTGCGTCTGGACACACGCATTCGCGTCCTGAGCTCCCTTGACAATACTCTGCGCACGCCATGCAGTAATTTTGTAGCGAAAGCTACGTTGGCCACAAACTTGCGATTTCGCTGAGGCGCTGCTCCGAGGAGGCACAGAGACCGACCTTGAGCCGTTGCCTAGCAACCGCCGCAGCTGGCGGACGCCGCGCGCTCGTCGCGCCATCTGGCATGACGTCACACCGCGCGTGTCGCCGCGGAGCTGCCGCCGCCGTTTGGTATGACGTCACACCGCTTGCCTCGTCGTTGCACTCGCTTCGCCAGCTGTGTCGCACGCCTGATAACATGCCGGATGATTGAACAGGAGAGCTCGCGTGCGCCGCAACCACAGATTAAGCGGCAGTATGGACGGCGACTTAGCTTTCGCTATGTATATCCTGACATAGCCGAGCTAAGCCACTGCCAATTTTTTTTTAATTATGGAGTGACGGAAGCCTGGCTGCTGAGCTGTGGCGTTGTGAGCTTAAACTATGCGCAGCTCCGGAATACGCTTCCGATTTCTAGAAGCTGCACGCAAAATACGCAGCGAAAATTTGAATACAAACCGTGACTTTCCAGCTAATCACCTAAAATTAGCCAAAAAGGCATCTGGGAGCCTTTTTTACAGAACTACGTGGACTTTATGGTCTGACCATGAAGTTCTATTTTCACATGGCACTACTTTCCTACACTTATTATGACGGAATGAGCATAGCCAATAACTCACAAATGAAAGTAGCGAATCTTGATCTGTCTTCATAGATACGGGGAAGGCCTGACACCCAGAAGAACTGTACGGCCGACCTCTTAGAAGGTCATGTATGTGGGTCTCGATAATAATAGTGGTGATAGGCCTGAAAAAAAAGATGAAAAAGGCATTTGTAAAACCAAAAAGTCTATTTCGAGATGAGCACGTTCTAGAAAGCTTCGGGATGATAAGAAGCCATGGGTCGCAGACGGAAGATATTTTTGGTAAGAAATCGTTTCCTCATGACTTCATGTTCAAAACCTCTACTAGACCTCGTACATGTCTAAATTAGAAATAAGAAGGCACTGGGACTCCCTAAATGTCTACTTTTGTCAGTCAATACAAAATATAGCGGTTGCGTTATTAACTGATTCAAAATATAAATGATCTGATGTCTCACGGGTTTGCATTGCAGGATTTTTACTCATTTTTCCTGCGTCGTTCAGCGTGTACAGGTGGCGGCGTTGTAGTATTTGAGATGCACGGCAGCTGAGATTGTTGCTCTTTCTGTGAGCCATGATGCTCAGAAATTTGTACTAATCTCAGTTTATTGTCCGCCTAGTTCTGACCTACAACGATTTGTTTATGAATTTTTTTCTGATTCCTGTGCAAATATTTAAATTAAGGCGAAAGCCTTTAATGACTCGTACTGTCGTGACCAAGACGTGTTAACAAATTTGTCGGCGTTTCAGATTGGTCGAAATGGTCGTGGCGTCACTGCGCGCGAATTTTGACGGGTGTCCACCAAAATATGTGAGACAGTTACCGCCAATTTCCTTTCCTCAAATACAATTTTCGACTGGTACCACCGAGATATGTGAGACAGTTACTGCGTAATTTCCTTTCCTACAATTTTCATTTTCTTCATTACGGACCCTCTTTCTCTTTCTTCTTTCACTCCACTTCCTCCCTTCCTGTACGGTGTGGTTCAGGTGTCCACCGAGATGACAGAGAATTACAACGCCATTTCCTTTCCTCAAAAAGGGTTGCGTTCAAAACGCAATGCATCGAGCCGAACGGGTGGTGGCGTTCCCGTGAACTCCCTGGTAGCGCTACAACATGCTGTCGCGTTCCACTCCTAAAGGCAAGGATTAAGAGTCATTAATTGGCAGTTAATTAATGCACCAACTGAATGTGAAGTGAAAAATTGCGTAGCAGAATGCAGCACTCAGGGTTTCGCCTTTCAACACTTTAGCCGCTAAAGTTCCTCGTGATTTTTCTAATATTATACTAGCAGACGGTCCTATCGTTGACATTTCTCAATCAAAAAAAAAATGGCTGAGGCTTAGCTAAGGTTAAGCCTAGTCAGATGCGAAGCATATTGATGGCTAGGCTTGGTAATACATGGCTTTCCTTGGTTGACGTTCATCCCGCTCTTCATCGGTCTCTGTGGCACGCTGAAGCTTTCGCTTCTCGTTCAAATAAGCCCTGCTTCTAGACGGCATCCCAACATCTGGCCGCCTCGTAAGTGCCCGGAGAGCGAGGCAAGCTCAGCTTTATACCGCTGCTGTAGCGTCACGTGGTCAGCTGCAGCGCCTCTGATGTGGAGCCTCCACCGCCGCGGCCGACCGCGCGAGCCGGCAGCCCATCTCTCCTCTGCTGTGACGTCATGTTGTCACGTGGTCAGCCGCCGCGCCTCTGATGTGGAGCCTCCACCGCCGCGGCCGATCGCGCGAGCCGGCAGCCCATCTGTCCTCTGCTGTGACGTCATGTTATCACGTGGTGTAACGTGGTCACGCTTAAGGTCAATGGTAGCTCTACCGCCGCGCTCGACGGGCTGTAGTGTAGCTCTAGTAATATCCTTCGCATAAAAAGGGGGTGCTGAGGATGCTCTACATTTATTAACTGGTTACGGCACTGACAATATTATCCGTAGTTACGCTCGCAAGGAATTTGTAGGCGCCAATACACTTTTCCAATTTTGAAAAATTGAATGAAGAGAATGGTGGACCTTATGGAGTGGCAGAGCGGACTACTGAGATTATTTCAGTTGAATATATTCGGATAAGCATCGCATATCGTCGGAGGGACAAAAAGCCAACAGTGCCGAGAAGAATGTTCAGAAGCTGCTGCAAAAGTGGAGAAACATGGACTAGAAGTCCATTGACAGCTTCCTGGACTCCATGCTTCGGGGGAGTCAAACAATGATCTCCATAAAAGGCTTTTGTTTTAAGTACTGACGCATTCGGTGATTTGAAAAGGCATCTTGAAACTGTTGCCTAATTGTGTAAGAAAAAAAAGCCTAATAGCTGATACCTTCACGCAACGCACAAAGCAGATCTTCAATAAATTTGCTCTGAGAAAATATTGTCGCTTAAAATGGTGCTAAAAATGTGTTGCTGTCTCTAGGAAGTCTGGAATTGTCCAACTAACATCAAGCTCAAATTTTATTAAAAAAAGTTTAATTAAATAAAACGAAAAATTATATCTTTTTTGTTCACTACTGTAGTTGCAGACGACAGCTGTACCCTCATGAAAGTCGCGTCCAACTACTGCGTGACGGAAAAATTGAAGCGGACACTTAAGCTTCGCCTTGAGGACATGACGCGGTAGCGTTGACAGGTTATTGCCTTCATTTGCGGAATTTGCCATTCTCTACTTTACATTCACAGGTGTCCTTCCTCAATGTGCAGCGGCTAAGGGAATGCGCCACCTGCTATGGAAGACGCTGCCACCGGTGTTGCTTGGGTAACCCAGATTGCTCTCCCAAAGAAACTACTCGCGATCAGTCATTAATTTAACAGCAGCCTGCCACGGTGGTCACTTTGCTCACAATCTTTTCGGCAGGTTACGATGACGCCACAAGGTCACGTGACCTTGGTGGCCCACCTTGGTTGCTTCTGTGGCGTGTGGGGGCGCCAGATTTTCTGGGTAACGGGGCCTTTAATGCTATTGTGTTATAAGAGTGATCGGTCATTGTCTCGGTCCTCGGCAAGTTTCGCCCTTATCTGTATAGCCGCCATTTTCCCGTGGTCAGGGATCACCATGCCCTTCGTTGGCTCTCCTCGTTAAAAGGTCCCTCCAGCCGCCTGCCTCGATGGGCTCTACGTCGACAAGAATATAGCATACGCGTCGTCTGCCGGTCGGGCTGCAAGCATCAGGACGCTGATGCCCTGTCCCGCTCCCCACTACCAGCTGAGATTACCAACCTCTTCGGCCTCGAATTCGTTCCACCTTCCCTCACCACCAACGACATGCTGTTCGAGCAGCGTAAGGATCCATGGATTGCCTCTCTTCTAGACTTTCTCTCCGACCCGACTGCGGTTCCAGCTTCTCTGCGCTTCTCCCTGCCCTGCCTTTCTTAACTCTGAAGGATAGAAATGGCTTCTCGCCATCCCACGACATCTATGGTCCTAAGTCTGCACCTTTTTCCACGCTTACCAGCAATGCGGCCATGCGGGAGTATTCAAGACGCACACCTGCAGCCGCCCCAGGTAGTACAGACGCGGCATGTAACACCTCATCCTCAAGTACGTCCACTCGCGCCCGACCTGCCAACGCTGTAAGCAACTGCCTTATCGCAATGCTGGCGAGTTGAAATCACTGCCTTGCCCCCCCTGCCCCTACCACCATGTTGGAATCGATTATACGGTCCTTTGCCATACACCGCTGATGGCAATCGGTGGCTCATTGTCGCCATTGACCACCTGACCAGGTATGCTCAAACCGCCGCGGAGTCGGCTGCTAAACTCGTGATGTGACGTTCTTCATTTTGCAGCGCTTCATTCTTCGACACGTTGCTGCTCGCGGATTCCTTTGATTGAGGACGCGTCTTCTCGTCTGACGTCGCCAAAGCTCTGCTCTCCGAGTGCAATATAATTCATCGGACTTGTACAGCCTACCATGCGCAAAGAAATAGTCTACCCGAAATGCTTAATTATACCCTGGGTGACACGCTGGCCATGTACGTTGCTGCCAACCACACAAAGTGGGACCTCGTTCTAGCTTATGTTACGTACGCCAACAGTCTTGCCACCCAATTCACTACAGGTTTCTCCCAGTTTTTTTTTTTTTGCTTTACGGCCTGCATCCATCCGCTCCCATCGGCGCAGTTCTTCCCTATCACCCTGCCTTATCTGAGTGTACAACTGTTTCTGAAGCTTCCCAGCATGCTGAAGTCTGCCCCCAGATTGCATGGTCGCTCACGACAGTCAGGGGCGCCAAAAACAGCGCCATGACGAAGAACAGCTTGCACGGCTTTGCCACTCGGGTGCCTAGAGTGGCTATGGATCGCTTCCAGCCCTCCTGGCACCTCCAAGGAACTTCTTTCCAAATACCATGGCCCCTAGCGAGTCCTGAAGGGCACATCTCCCGTCAACTATATTATTGAGGCGCGCAAGCCGTCTGCCGATCTCCGCTGACGTGGCTGCGAGACTGTACATATCAAACACCTCCAACCTTACAACGACCTGGTTGTAATGTCGGCACCATGAGCCACCAGGGTCATATGCCGGGGTCATATTGAAGATGGGCATTAGCCTAGCCGCACTGCCATCGCGCTGAGCGAGAGTCTGGTCAGCCTGACCAACCACGGATTGTGTTTCGTCACTGCTACTATTGACTTAAACGTTGACCTAAACCCCTGTTATGTGTGGTTTGGTTCACTGGGGTTTAATGTCCCAAAGCGACTCAGGCTGCGAGGAACGCCGTTGTGAAGGGCTCCGGAAATTTCGACCATCTGGGGTTCTTTAACGGGCACTGACATCGCACAGTACACGGGACTCTAGAATTTCACCTCCATCAAAATTCGACCGCCACGGCCGGGATCGAACCCGCGTCTGTTGGGTCAGCAGCCGAGCGCCATAACCACTGAGCCACCACGGCGGCCCCTGTTATGTGTATGCGTGTGTAGGCTACAAATCTCTAATTGCAAACAGGTCTCTATTGGCAGCAAGGAATAAATTTGCTATTAGGATTTCTTAATCACTTTTCTAGGTGACATCATTCGCCTCTTTTTTGACGTCTGCAAACACTGGCGTTACTACGCCGCAAAATGCTTCTCTTTTCCTCAACAACCCTATTTTCCAAATTTAGCGACCACCTTCCCTGAAACACTATATTTATATCAAAAAGGGGATTCAATCTGTAATTCCTACTGAAAATAACATTTTCTCTTTAATGTGCTTGAGGGCTTTGCATAAAGCATGTACAATTGCTAAGTAATTTCGTTGTGTAATCGAATAATCTACTCTCCTAGAGTACACTCCAATACACTTTGTCAACAAATCATAGCAAAATGAAAATGAGGTCCCGAGGGCTTCTGTAGAGAGGCTTGTGTACAAAAAATGGCAGTACTAACTATTATTTTGCGTCTATAGCAGAAGTTTGTGTGTTCAAAAAATCATTTTGAAGCGTTAAAAGAATGTTGATAAACAGTGGTACAGTGCCGTTGCACACTAATTCCAAATGTTGCTAAGTTGACGGCAAAAATTATAAAGATTTTCTGTGAACATGATTCCTGTAAATATTCCTGGTCAGTTGTCCTAATACCGTTGATAGGTTTTTGATGGACAGCCTTGTTAAGTTTTTGGGTGCATGTGTACCGACTGTCGATAAGTCGACGATAGGAAGTATACAGAATTTCTTGCTACTTTAATCTTTTGACTATCGATGGCCAGTTGTTGGCCTAACGCTGAAAGGTTGTTGATAGTCATCGTCTTTAAGGCGTTGGTAGGAAGTGTACAGAAAATATTGATAAGTTGATGAGAGGTAGTACAAAAAATTTGTACATACTTGAGTCTTTTGAATATCGATGTCTAGTTGTCGTAAGATGGTTGATAGGATGTTACTAAAAAGTATCCAGACAAAAGATTTTCGATTGGTTTTTAAAGGTTCTATTACTATATGTCTGAGCACTTTCTCAAGAATATCACTGCACATTTTTGTAAGGTAGCACTCTGTTTACAGGCAGCCTGAATCTTATTTTGTAACAAATATTTTATCACCAGCAAATGCTAATGACTGATTACTCCCGGTTTTACAGATTTGCGGCACCTTCAGGGGAAATTCTACTTAAACTCGGACCGGCACTGAACAGGTTGATATCTGTCGGGTTCACTTTATACTCCCAGATGACGTATGAGCGGAATTACAGAGTCTGACTCGAATATGCTTACCCTGCTGATTCCACTTCTTCAACAAACTCGAAGTAATCATCAAAGCCATACAGTTGCACACCGAGAAAAACCATCGGCGTCTTGTGGTTCTGTTGGCGCACCGCTGTGTCCAGCGCCTGTGTAGTGCGCAATGCGGACATAGCATGCGTTCAAGTGACGTCAGGAGTTATAATGATAATCTAGAAAAATCGGCACCTCTCAAAGAACAACTGCCCATTCCCCAATAAGAGCGCTGCTTGAGCCGGGAAACATCGACGGAAAAAGCTATAAAACAATATACAATTCCTGTCATTCGAACTACTATACTTGTTACAAGTGCTTTTCAGGTCCGAATACATGATGAAAAAGAGTAACAGATTGCGATAAGTGGCAGCAATCATCTGCTGCTTACGAGCGATACCGCCTTTATATGACGCCACACAAAAGGGCGTGTTCTTTGACAATTGTAGAGGGAAATAACTACGCGAGAAATCCGCAGGAAAAAAAAACGGTATTCGCATTTTGTTTGGCAATTCGGATTTCCTCTCACTGACTAGCGCTCGATGATGAAAAAAAAATGTTGACAGTGCAGAAATTCCTTTGTTGCTACGATTTTATTATACGTCCCCTGGACCCTCAGTCACCATGAAAGAGTAGTTCTAATTAATAAGAAGGCTACTGCTCTGGTGTCGCCCGATCAGTGCCAAAAATATTTTCCCGGTGTGGCGGCCATTTGCTGTAAAATAAGAATCATCATCATCATCATCAGCCTGACTACGCCCACTGCAGGGCAAAGGCCTCTCCCATGTCTCTCCAATTAACCCTGTCCTTCGCCAATTGCGGCCACCGTATTCCCGAATATTTCTTAATCTCATCTGTCCACCTAACTTTCTGCCGGCCCCTGCTACGCTTGCCTTCTCTTGGAATCCACTCCGTTACCCTTAAGGACCAGCGGTTATCTTGCCTTCGGATTAAATGCCCTGCCCAAGCCCACTTCTTCCTCTTGATTTCAACTGGGATGTCATTAGCCCGCGTTTGTACTCTCACCCACTCCACCCGCTTCCGATCTCTTAACGTTACACCTATCATTTTTCTTTCCATAGCTCGCTGCGCTGTCCCTAACTTAAGCTGAACCCTCTTTGTTAGTCTGTACATTTCTACCCCATAGGTGAGTACCGGTAAGATACAGCCGTCGTATACTTTTCTCTTGAGGGATATTGGTAAACTTCCATTCATGATCTGAGAGAACCTTCCATACGCGCTCCACCCCATTCTTCTAGTTATTTCCCTCTCATGATCCGGATCAAATCTCAGCATCTGCCCTAAATAGACATATTCTCTTACTACTTCCAGCACCGCGCCATCAATTGCGAACTGCTGTTCTCTTGCTAGACTGTTGAATATTACTTTGGTTTTTTGCATGTTAATTTTAAGCCCCACCTTTCTGCTCTGCCTGTCTTATTCATTGATCATGCTTTGCAGTCCATGTCCTGAGTGACTTAGCAAGGCAATGTCATCAGCGAATCGCATATTACTTAGGTGTTCTCCATTAACTCTTATCCTCAACTATTCCCATTTCAGACCCCGGAATATCTCCTGTAAACAGGCAGTGAATAGCATAGGCGAGACCGTGTCTCCCTGCCGGACACCTTTCCTAATTGGAATTGTATTGCTGACTTCATGGAGAACTATGGTAGCTGTGCAATCATTATAAATATCTTCCAATATTTTCACATAACACTCTTCTACACCCTGATTCCGCAATGCCTGCATGACAGCTGAGGTTTCCACTGAGTCAAATGCTTTCTCGTAATCAATGAAGGCTATATACAGGGGTTGGTTGTATTCTGCGCATCTCTCTATCACCTGATTAATAGTGTGAATGTGATCTATTGTCGAGTATCCTTTACGAAAGCCTGCCTGGTCATTTGGTTGACTAAAGTCCAAGGTTGTCCTGACTCTATTAGCGATTACCTTAGTAAATACCTTGCAGGCAACAGACAATAAGCGTATCGGTCTCTAATTCTTCAAGTCATTGACGTCTGCTTTCTTATGAATTAAGATAATTTTAACATCTTTCCAAGCTCTAGGTACGCTCAAGATCACAAGGCATTGCGTATACAGGGTGGCTAGTTTTTAAACCACAATCTCTCCTCCATCCTTCAACAAATCTGCTGTTATCTGATCTTCACCAGCTGTAACCAAAGCCCCAATCAACTGCAAGGAAACCAAAAGGCATCTCTGTTGAAGTATTCTGCTTATGCTTCTAGCGGAATACCTACCGTTAGGTTAAGCTTGACTAGGTCACTTTCGCACTGATTCTGACTTTACAAAAAGCAGCACAATAGCTCACCTCGAACACGGGCTTCAGCTCGTTGGTTTTCATGCGCTCGGGACGAGCGAAGTCCAGCACTCCCATGGCTGACACTTTCAACGTTTGCACAAGGTTTTCTATCTGGGGGAGTGCGTTGGGAATGAAGGCCACGGTGCCGTTACTGTTCTTGGCTTGGAGCATAGAGAAACTCAAACCGACCCCCATTTGCGAATTTGCCTCGATGGCCTGCACACAGAAAGGCGGTCATGTTGCAGTGTTACAGTGAACTCTAACAGCGTACAAAGCAGAGCTGGTAGGTGCATTTCTGAGGTACACTGCCGCATAGCAAAACACGACTACGTAGACACTGCCCCATCCTTCCCGCCATATTGTGCTGCCAAATCAATCAAAAAATTTTTGATCTGGAAACCTTCATTCTCGAATAATAGTCTCTACAAAATCAGCAGTCCATCACAAAAAATATTTAGGAACAAAAGTACTCAGGTACTGGCCTCATTAAAGAGCGTTTCTACGCATAGAAATGCGCAAGTTATATGCTCTAGCAGAGTTCCTTACTCTATGATTTCGCACTCATTGTTCTTGCGTTCCATTAACCCTCCATATTGTAGTAGGCACACTAGGCACGGTCCAGACCGCTAACATTATGTGAAAACGCTGCGGATATTGCACGTGTTCGGAGATGGCATGCCCATAACCTATTCACAGAGCAGGAAGTCCCGAGAAAGGCCCCCAAGTCTTTGGGTCAAATGCATGACACTGAATTAAAAAGTACTATTTTAACCAGGCATGGCTGGCCAGTCTCTGTAGCGAAGACAGGATAATATTATTTCAAGCAGGACCGCATCAAAAAACGTGACCACCTAAAACGACCCCTCACTTGCCGATTTTCTCTGCTTCACGAACGCACACTTGCTCTAACATTTCGCCCTATCACGCAGCGCTAAAGCATTGTTTTTGACGTTTCCCTTTGTGTTCTGGCGGGAACAGGCGAAAATAAAAACCGCTGTTGCAAGCCTCTACAAGGAAACACCTTAATACATGGGGTTTTATTCGGATTTTACTGTCGCGTTAATTCGCTACCGTCCGCGCCGCAGGCAACTGATCACATCCATAAGTTCTCTTGAATTAGCGGAGGGTAGGCCGTTTCGTTACCTTTTTGAATGCCTCCCAAGAGGTCTTTCCGTACAGCGGGACGAAGTCAGTGCCGTCCTTGACGAGGTCAGGGTAGATGGCATAGTCGCACAAGCCGCCATCGAGCACCCTCGGGTTCGCGAAGCTCTCGCCGACGACGCAGATTAGCATGCCGGGTCGAAGAGTTCTGGTTGTTGTGGCTGCGTAGGAGTGCGGAAATATTAGGTGCTCTAGATGGCGTTTAACGTAAGACTTTACACACTTTTTAAGTTAGAAGAGTGCTTTTTACGGTGTAGCATTGAGCGCGGTGTAGTACACCAGAATACATCAAACAACTAGCAGGCTGATTAACCAATATTGATTACTTAACTTTTTAACTATTATCGTTACTCTCCTTAATTACTGAGAGGTGTCTAGCTTACCGTAAGTAATATATATATATATATATATATATATATATATATATATATATATATATATATATCGGCTTTTAGAATTTCTAGCCGTATGAAGAAGGCATGGGCCGTATAAAGGCAAGGAAGACCAAGGACAGCGACCTCTACCACGTCTCTGGAGTTGATTATCATCATGCACTTCTCTCTAGATTACCTTAAAAGCCTCCTGCTTAATTCAGCTGATACTCATAAGTCTATTATCAATTTTAATTCTCGTAGTTTACCAAGGCATTACGATGACTTAATAAAGTTTATAACGCTCGTTAATCACTCCTTTTCACTCATTTGTCTTTCTGAGATATGGCTATCATCCGACGATGATAGGCTATTTGCTCTTCCTGGCGATCAAAATGAATACTATCACAGGTCAACTGATCGACACGGAGGATCTGCTATTTTTATTTCTAACGCTTTATCATACAAACGCCGTCACGACATCACGTTTCAACAAAAAAGTGCGAATCAGTGTGGTTAGAATTTGACAAATGCATTTTTGCTTCACACAGAAACACTGTCATTGGTAGTATCTATCGCTCACCTTCCGCGTCTTACGAGCTCTTTTGCATGAACTAGAAATCATCCTCCAAATTCTCAATCGTGAAAACAAAAACATCGTCATCTTAGGTGACATTAATATTGACATAAGAGATCTCTAACAGCTCTCGTTCTGGAAACACAAACTGCTTGCTCGGCCATGGTTTGGAGTCACTATTAGCGTCACCAACGCGCATTGCACATCAAGGCTCTAGCCCCCTCATCGATCACATTATTACGCCTCAGATCTCAGGGGTCATCAAATTTGATATCACGGACCCCTACACGACTTTCCTGTCAATTGAATGTCCTGATAACACGCCTCCCAGAAAACGTTATAAGCAATCATTTGATAGAAACCGGTTTGGTGCGATAGTAACTTAGACTAACTGGGATAACATACAACAAGAAATATCTGCCAGTAACGCGTTCAGTAAATTTTATGCGAAGCTCAAAGAAATAATTAGCCCGTGCACATCCCATCACTCCTTGGTATTCAGTTCCCCGGAACCCATGGATACCCAAAAGTCTTATAAGCTGTATAAATAAAAAAAATACCCTTCTCAAAAAGGTTAGCAAGCAGCCGTTTAACGTGTACCTAAAACAGCGCTTTCAAAAATGCTCGGATACTCTCTCCGCAGCACTAAAACGCTCCAAAAAAGATTACTACCAAAATGAAATACTTAGAAATGGAAATGACACTCGTAAGAATTAGGTTATTAAGGAATTCTTGAATATAGCTGAAAAACAAAACGAGTATAATGAAAGAATATGATGGTGAATGTACTTTAACTGATCAAACCAACATTGCTAATGCATTTAATTCCTCCTTCTCGTGCTGCGGTTCCTCGCCTCCATGTAGTTACTGTGGCCCTCGTCGATGCCCTCACTCTTTTTACTTGCGTCCTACTTCACCAGGCGAAGTCTTTCAGATAATTTCTAGCCTAAAAAATACCGCTTCTGGGATCGATGAAATTCCTTCTTTTAAAATAAAGCTGGTGGGTCGTGAGCTGCCTAATGTTATTAGTCACATTATTAATTTAGTATTTAAGACTGGTGTTTTTCCAACTGAACTTAAGAAAGGTATGGTGATACCGATATTCAAGAAAGGCGACAAAGAATGCCTAGGCAACCACCGTCTCATAGCTATATTACCCTTCTTTAGTAAAATAGAAAACGTGATTGTTAATCGCATGATGAACTACCTCATTAAATTCAAACTCTTAGGAGATGAGCACTTTGTATTCTACCCTAATTACTCCACAGGACTAGCATTAATCAAATCCACAGACAGGATTAAACAACATATAGATAATGGGTTTTTAGCCGGTGCTGTTTTCTTGGATTTCACCGAAGCATTTGACGCAATTAACCACACTCTACTTCGCACTAAATTAGAATCTCTCGGCATTTGTTGGCCTGTTTTAGCTCTTTTACGCAGTTATCTCACTAACCGTACACAAGTTGTCCATCTACACGAAACTCTCTCTTACCATTTAACTATTAATTTAGCAGTGCCACAATGTTCCATTTTAGGTCCTCTTCTTTTTCTTATTTTCATCAATGACTTACCTTTGTCCTTAATTAAGACAAGATGTATACTTTACGCGGATGATACGACATTATTCACTCAGGATAGCAATTTCACACGACTAATAAACAAATTAAACATGGACTTAGAGAATATCGTTTTATGGTGTGAAAATAACTTGCTACAACTCAGTCCTACAAAAACCGCTTTCATGATATTCCGCTCTCATCAAAAGCATGTCATCTCGAGCTCACACATTTATCTGGGACATCATATTATTACTGCCTCCGAATCCGTTACATTTCTCGGCATCACGTTGACTGTCATGTAAAATTTTATCTACACACCGAATCTCGTCAGTAAAAAAATTTCGTTTGGAATAAGGATGGTAATAAAAACAAGACGTTTCTTTCAACGCCACGTTCTTTTATCCCTGTACTATCCTTTCATTAACAGTAACCTTAATTATTGCCTATCATCGTGGGGTAATACCTATTCATGCCATTTGTCATGTATTTCTCATCTTCAAAATCAAGCGCTTCGAATTTTATCTTTCAGCCCATGCACAGCCTCTCCTTCACCTCTTTACTCTTATCTAAACATTCTGCCGTTAAAATGCCTCCTTAATCTTAGGTTAGGTGTTCTAATCTACCGCGCTCGCAATGATAATAATCAACTTCTCTGTTTTTTCCGCACCTTTTCTTGCTAATAGCAATAACACTAGAATCTCTGAACAAAACAACAAGGTTCTGCCAAAAGTGAACACAAATTATGGAAAAAAACTGTTTTTTTCTCCGCCATAAAAACCTGGATTCCATTACCACTACCAGTCAAATCAGCACGTTCGCAGACCGTTTTCTACACTTTACTAAAAAAACATCTCTTATCAACACATTCAGCTTCATGCCATACATAAGGTTGCCTTAATCTCATTTTCTGTTCTCCACAAGGACAGAAAACGATCAGTTTGTTATTTATCTGAAATATCTTTTTTTTTCCTCCGCTTCTGTTTTATAATATCTGTGTTTATTCATTGCCCATTGCTATCTGATGTCTCTTGTGTTCTTTCTCTTGCTGTTATGCTTTTGCTGTTTTATGCCTTTTTTTCTTAATTTATGCCCACTAACTATTGTATAACTTATTCATTGCCGCAAATTATACTAATAGGTTTTAACTTGATACTATACTTTTGTTCCAGCTCCTCTTTCAAACTTGTGCACTTATGTATACCTGATGCGAGGTACTCCAGACAGTTCTACTTTGGGACCTCCTACTGTACTAACTTTTTATGAAACGTATAGCTCATTTCTTTTAGTTTTAAATAACTTTCAAACCTTCCAGTGCACTCAACTCGCTGAAATAGCCAAAATTTGTTCGGCCACAGCGCTGAGGGTAACAGTATTTCCGAAATTCTAAATGCTTATATAGATATTACTTGCGGTGGACTACACGCTTCCCAATAATTAAAGACGCTAACAGTAATAGTTAACGAGTTAACTATACAATATTATTTAACCATCATGTTAGTTATATCGTCTTAGCTGTATCCTGATGTACTACACCACAATGCTATGTCGAAAAAAGCGCTCTTGTTACTCTAAAAGCCTATTTTCTAAAAATTGTGTAAAATCATAGGTGAAACACCTTGTATGAAGAAATAGAGGTCGTTGTGGGGATTAGTTTGGCTAGTGAAAGCGACAGACGACAGCACTTCGCTGCTTGAAGCCTTTGCCCTCTGTTTGTAACACGTCACACTCTGTGCGTGACTCCACATGTTACGTCGTTACCAGTCAGTCAACGCTAATCATTCCAGAGGAAAATTGAGAAAAGAGCAGCAAGGAAAGGCCGCTGTTGACAGCACGTCCTATATTATGACATTATGACCAAGTGAATCGAGTGCAAGCACGTAAGCATCTCTTCGCGTGGAAGTACGCAAACAGGGATATGAAGCTCTAATTAACTTGCATAGTTCTAATAGTACTGACAATTCAGCGCACGGGGACTTACCTTTGTGATGGCATAAAGTGCGATTACACAGATTATGCTACCACAAATAATGTGGTGGCACAAGGATGAATTTTAGAAAGCTAACGTCCGGTGCACATAACAATGAACAAAGCCTAGAAGTGTATTCGGGCGCCCAGTATCAAGGTCATTACTGTACGTTAAAAGGACGACTCTGAGATGGTCTGTCGAGCTCTAAAGCTTTTTGCGCATAATTAGAAAATTGAACTCTAGAACCAAAGTGAAAATGCAACGACTTACGCACAGAGTACGACGATTGATCAGGGCTTGCTGGTTCGCGAAGTCGAGAAGAGAACGATGACATCACACGACTTCCGCCGTCACTGAACTCATCACAGCCATTTAAGTGTCACTCAACAAACTCATAGTCCCAGTAGTCTATGAGTCGCTGGGCGCATTTGTGGCACAGGTTGTAGCCCCTGTTTAGAATTTGCCTGCAAAAGCAAGCCTTCGCCAAAGGTTGGGGACAAAGTACAGTGGCCATGCCTCACAGCCGGCACATTTGTATATGCTTGCCTATTCGTTTTTCTCGGAGTCTTTCTAGCCTCGTGCACTCCTACGCAACGCTGGTGGGGAGGGGGAGAGGGGAAGGGGGGAGGGGGGGGGGGGCAATGGGGCACGCAGGCTGGTCAACGACGGAGACACGCAACCGCGGGAAATAGACTAATACAGATAGCACTGCAAAACAAAGTTCTTAAAAGACGTATACCCTCGATTTAGAGCTGCGCATTTTCTTTTCGAAATTAGTGCCCTTATCGAATGTGACATTTTTCAGTTCAGTTTTCTTAGTATAATCGGCAAAGCAAATTCATTGTAACTCCCAGTCTCGCGCTCAGACAGTGTAAAAACGGTCGATAGTCACATATGTATTATTCGAGGCTTCAATAGCGCAAGCGCACATTAAGGTTGCGCACTAGCGAAACTACGCTTTAAGAACGCGATTTCTAATTAGGCTGCAGTGTTGTTAGCCTCAGTGTTTATTGGGGTCCTCTCAGCAAAGCACGGAAAAGCCAAACCTTCCGCGATACATAGGCCGTGCTTTGAAAAGTGACAGCCAGTGGCGTCCTACGCCTAGGCCTATGTGCGGGTGGTGAGGCAGACATGCGACGCGTCTCTTTATACAGCGATGCTCAAGAGGGCTTGAATTGGAAGCGGCTTTCTAAGTAAGCTTAGTACACGGGAGCTTGCGACATAAAGGACAGAAACGTGTTGCCTGCTTACGTGCGACGGTCCCTTGGGTGCCGGTGCCCGTGTTCTTGGCACCAATGCGTATCACTGGCCCGGAGCTAGGAATCGCGGCAGGTCCGCCGCCGCTGCCCCCGCTGCCGCCACCGCTGCCGCCGCCACCGCTGCCGCTGCCCGATTTACCGAATTCATCGCCTGTGAGGTCCCCAGGTGGTCGAAATTATTTCGGAGACCTCCACTACAGCACCTCTTTCTTCTTTCACTCCCACCTTCCTCCCTTCCCTTAAGGCGCGATTCAGGTGTTCGCCGAGATATGTGAGACAGAAACTGCGCCATTTCCTTTCCTCAAAAACCAATTTACCAGCGGAACCGACAAGCAGATTCGTGTCTATTCGATCGGTGGGCAATAAAAATTTGGCAGAGGCTTAGCTTGGTTAAGCCCGGTAAGTTGCGAAAGCAATAGCCCTGGCTGCGCCTCGTTTGCCTGGTGGTGTGTCTTGGTAGTGCTCTTAGTAAAGCCTATTTATGAAAGTTTTGCCCATTTGTTTTACATGGCATTATACTCACCACACGAGGGCCCCCACGTGATGGGAGATTTATGCGTGCCTCGGTCGCCAAAACGAGCGGCTGACGCTAGCGGATGATTGTGTAGAAGCTCCGCTCTTCTTTCACTCCCACTTCCTCCCTTCCTGTACGGTGCGGTTCGGGGGTCCACCGAGATGACAGAGAATTTGCTTTCCTCAAAATCGTTGCGTTCAAAGGGCAAGGCATCGCGCCGAACGGGTGGTGGCGTTCCTCCCTTCCTGTGGTTCGGGTGTCCACCGAGATGAAAGAGAATTACTGCGCCATGCCTTGCCCTTTGAACGCACCGCTTTTTGAGGAAAGAAAATGGCGCAGTAATTCTCTGTCATCTCGGTGGACACCCGAACCGAGCGCTAAGCGCGCCGCGCGCGGCAGGAGCGGGAGTACGCCGCGCTTGGTAGCTGCGGCCTCGCTACGCGACGGCGCAAGTTGGAGCCCCGCTCTTGCAGCTGTGACGTCAGATCGCTAAGCACGCCGCGCATGGCAGGAGCAGGAGTTAGGCCGTGCTTGGTAGCTGCGGCCTCGCTACGCGACGGCGCGAGTTGGAGCCCCGCTCTTGCAGCTGTGACGTTAGACCGCTAAGCGCGCCGCGCGTGGCAGGAGCAGGAGTTAGGCCGCGCTTGGTAGCTACCGGCCTCGCTACGCGACGGGCTGAAAGTGCAAGCAGTATTGCTTTCGCAATAAGACGGAAGTTTTTATTTTAATATCTACCACTAAATGATAAGCCGCTCTCAGTACCTTCCGTTGCTGTGTTTCGTTAGGTATAGCTCCGCACCGCTAGGAATGAAATTTCTCGTAAAATGTTCATCTTAGTACGGGGAGCGATGTTCCCGACACAATACCGCGCCACATGCCCTTGGTGCGAAGCGAGGCCAACACTATACCACATAACATGGGAATGCGACAGAAACATATCGTTCCACAAACACGACACACCAAGTGCGGAGCAATGGGAGAGCCGGCTCACCAGCTGCGAGCTAGAGGCCCAAAGGGCACTCATAGCACACGCAAGCGAGGTGGCCAGACTCAGTGGAGCCCTGGACTAGGGGACCACCCAAGGCTAGGAGGCAACCTCAAGACTTGAAGAGAAGACTTGAAGAAGACCTCCACCGCAGGCTAAATCTTATAAATCAATAAAGTTTCTACTCACTCACTCACTCACAAACTCAGTATAGCACACCAGTTCTGCGCGTAATCTCTTCAGCTGATTAAACGCTTCTTCAACTCGTTTCCGGGACGATGTGTTTAAGAGTATTGCGAATTCATATTTCGCATTGCAGTTGGCATGAATGTTCATTATTTCCTCCAACTGTGGAGTCCGCGCTCTGCGCTTCTAGTCTGTCATCGTTCTGTGCTCGTCTTTTCCCCCAGGGTTTGAAATAAATGACCAGCACCAAGAAGCCCATCAGAAAAGACTGCGGAACCTGACGGTAACAGGTTTAAGTTACTTTTGTGCAACCCATATAAGTTAGAAACACAAATAAAATCTTGAGGGGAGTTGTCAAAATGAAGAGCATAGAAATCAAAAGACAGAAATCAAGTATTTTTATTTCCTCCTGTGGACGCGCGGGAAATTGTTAAAGCCGTATAAATGTGAAGATATGCAACGTACAAAACATGCTAGAAGTGCAGTGGCCTTTTGAGTTGAGAAATACCTCAAAAAAGTATTATACGCGACGGCATTTTAGCCCATTTGATACTCAAAAAATGGCCTGGCTTAGCTTATGGTTAATCCTAGGATGCGAAGCATAGTTTTGCGGTCTGGGAAGCCGCCCTCTCCCTGGCCGACATCTCGCTGCTCAACTGACTCAACGAGTGCGTCGCTTTTTGCGTGACGTCAGTATCTCCTAGCGGTAGGAGCGGGAGTTAGGCCGCCGGCGGAGGCTGCGCGTCCGCAAGCGAGCGCACTGTTGTGACGTCATATCACGTGGTGCGCCTATGAAGGTCAAGTGGTAGCTACGCGGCCGTGCGCGGCGCAGCAAGGAAGAGCTCGGTTGTGCGAGTAATATGCTTCGCATAAAATATTTTGGTAATATACATTGAACGTTGGAAACGCTGTTTTAAATTTCAAGCACGACTCGAGTCGATCTCCGCCTCCACAGTTTTTGGTTGTACCAGCTAGAGCACAATATTTCTACTCCGTAAGCTACCGATGTTTTCCAGCGAATCTCTATGCTTAGCCAATTTTTATTTTATTTTTTGACAAAAATTCTATCGTGACTTCAAAATCATCGGTGCTTACAACTGACGCCACAAAGAAGGTAATTGACAATTTGCTGTGTTGTTTCACTTTACTTTCCGTTACAGTTCCACTCTCGCAGCCTTCAGTTTAGGCCTTGTCGAGGCTGTCACGTTTTCCGGGTGGTTTTCTTTCCAAATTCTGGGCAATTTCTTGCCATTCATTTCCAGGTTTTGCCAGAAAAAAAACATTTCATTGCAATAATCACCGTGGCAATGGAGTGTGAGCAATTCGCCGCGGCGGATAGCGGGGCCCTGTTTGTTGTGTCATTTTCTTCCACCATTTCACATGAACAAAAATCACGAACTCGTACAGGGGTCTTGCATTTTTAAATATAAATGCTACAACAATCTGTGCAAAACGGCACAAGCACTGCTCTGAGTGCAAGCGAGTTTATAGTGAGACAAGAATACTACTGCTCTTAAAAAAAACGATACGCTAATGCTGAACCTCACAAATTTAGTTTAAAAAGATCGGAAGTGCCCACATCGTCGAGTTTATTACTTCGTATGGCTTCACATTCACCCTTTTTCGATAAACTGCTTGCGTGGAAGACTTTCGTGGAGACGAGATGCTGGAAGCCGGTATGCTGTGCGATTTGGTTTAAATTTATGGATCCCTGCGTTACGGCATCCCTCGTAGCCTAAGTCGCTTTCGGACGTTGAACCCCCATAAGCAAAACCAAACATTTGCAGCTATACTGCTCAGATTTTTGTGCCGCAAAGCAAATTGATACTGTCTATTTCAGATGCTAGAGTTTCGATTAATTCGTCGGTTCGTTTTGGCTTCGTCATTAGGCAAGTTCACTAATGCATTATCACTTCTGAGGGTGTAAGTCAGAAATTACTTCTGTAAAAAATTTTCTAGGACCGCTCATCTCGAGCATCTGAAAGAGCTCGGGCTGCATGTACTTAATGCTATCTATCGTTTTGTCTCTCAACTTGTTGAGGCTACTCTGACACAAATGGCTTCAGGGCAAATTCCCCTGCAAGACGATGTACTAGTGCGTCTTCACACACATGTCGGAAGAGCCACACTCTCTACACTTGGCCCTAACAGAGGACTGTTTTTTGAAAGCCCGCGTATGTCAGCATGGCGATGTTTACAGTGCCAGCAAAAAGGAGAGATGTAGCTAGATGTGCTAGCTCAATCGAACAAAGCGTCCAAAAGAGGTGAATTTGCAGCACACGCATAATAACTCCCAGCCTATATATACCTGAGAAAAGTTGGGTCTATCTCGTCAGTAAATGAGTAGCAACAACTACACTGCCGCCAAGGGTGCAGCGTCTTCACTTTTGTCTTATATTTCTTATATCTTCCTCTTCTCCAAAACAAACCTAGATGAGAGGAATAACGTTGCTTCACACATGCGTGCCCATTTAAGCAATGGTCGTGTATACTGAAAGACGCGGTCTTTATCTTTGTTTTTCTGGTAGTCAGTCTATGCGGACGCAAGAACGAGTAAAAATCTAGCTCGCGAGCACATGACTGTATTGTTCTGTTAGTAAAAACTTTCAAGAGGAACCTCCGATGAAACAAACGCTCAAACAAAAGCATGTCTTACTCGACATCACTTGAGCCCTCGCGAAACATTTTCACAAGCTGCACAGCTACGACCTCGAATTTATTGGTGCTCCACATGTCATATTCCTCTGGACAGCCCGAATTTAGGCTATCACTTCCTTTTTCATCGCCGTTTACTAATAGTATACGATATTATCTGAGCATTAACGCAGGACATTTTCTTCCCGCAAACATTACGCACCGATAAACTTACGACCAAAAATTTCTGCGTTCTTTGATTCCGCTCAGCAAGAATCGCTAACAGCAAATCTACTAGGCAGAATAAACGCGCAACCCCGAAGAACACCTAACAAGTCGGACCTCTTGGTGCGTATCTTTTGTTTATTTTAGCCCGGTCGTACGCGGAGCGAGAAAAAAAAAGCATGCTTAAAACAATTTTCTTGCCCCACTTACTATCTTCAAGGTCATGGACGTCACCTGCAACAACAAACAAAAAACATATCAGAAAAATTAATTCCGGAATGCACGCAAGACGTGGTGTACCGTTCTTTCATGTTCTTCAGAAATCAATGGAAGGCTCTGACTTGAGCATGAAAATGCAAGTTATCTGTTTCGCTCTCTCAGAAATCAATGAATCAAGACAAGTGAGATTGAGACGCTGAAACGTGTTCTGAACCATTCGCTGCATATTAAGGATGTGACAGAAAATGAGTAAATATTGATAAACAAGAAAGTTTTCCTGTGGTACCTTGGCACCTGGAGCAGCTCTCTGACTGAAGCCACCACTCCATAAAGTTGCTGTTACATCACGACGATTAAAGCAGTAAGGTGTCTAATCCAAACATTTTCCACTGCGTAGCAAGCAGTGTGGCTCGCACTGAAATATACGAGGCGATGACAATACGTTGGTTCGAACACGGGCGTTGACTTCAGAGCGACGCGTTGTTTGAAAATGACGATGGGCGGAAGCATACGGAGCGACTGCTGTCTGTCAGGGCAGCTCAGCACGTAATGAGGCCTTGCGAGTAATATTTCTGGCAAAAGAGCATGGCTGTTGTGCGGCAACGCAGAAAAGGGTGTCGCTGAAATTAATTAAAGAAGACCAAGGGCATGCGCGCTCTCTGGAGTGGCTGTTGTCTCAACTTACCCATCCAGAAGGCCTTTATTTGCTTAAGTGAGTTAACGTTCTCTGCAGATGCGCGACGTGTGATGGGGAGATAGAAGGTGCTGAGCACGTTCAACAGATGAGTCACCCATCTCTCAAATTTACGTTCCTGTTCTGGATATGAAAAAACGCACTTTCAGCATGAGCCTTTCTGAGAAGAGCACCCCTTCTGTCCACTGGTGACCGCTTTAAATTTATCCAAAAGTCTATTTTTTAAGGTCATGAAATGAGCAGGTGCTCTGTGCGCGAATGAAAATATACGCAATGCCTCTATTCATGCAGCCACAAAACTGCTTGCGCTGCAACGAGGATGACAGTGCCATTTTCGGAAATCTAAGAACTAATGTACATATTACAGTGAGCTACAAGCTGCTAAGTAAATAAAAAGCCTCAGGGTTAAGCCTGAAAATTGGTTCTAATAAACTGCACCGCAGACGCACTTAAATGCCGAAAAAAGCGCTCTTCTAAATCAAAAAGTCTATATTTATATATTTATATATATTATTTATATATATTTATATACTGATGGCGTTGAGCACGACAAATGTTGACACAATGCGACGCGAATTACAGCAGCTAAGGACAGCAAACAGTTATAGAGATTGACGCATGGGCTCTGCGTAATTAAATCTTAGTCAAACTTCTCATCACGGTGCCAAGAAACTGCACAACTTGCAACCTAGCAGGGCACTCTAGCGCAAAATGAAGTAGGGAGAAAAAACCGACCCATGACGAAGGCCAGCACGATTCCGCAGCAGACCAATAGGGCGGCGACGCAGCAACATACCAGGACAGCTGTCTGATACGGAGAGCTATCGCTGCATCAAAAAAAAAAAAGAGCGGACGCTGAAGCAGCCATCAAATATCGAGCGTTAACACAACTAACATAGGTTGCCGGCTGCAATTCCTGTTGTGAGCTAGACTATAACTGAACTAGTACGCTTATGCTGCACAAAACGCTATACCGTATGCCACCACCCCGTACAACTTGCGACGAACGGTTTAGCCGCAATTTTCATATGAAGATTCGTAAAGACGAGGAATTGGGGGTGCACAGGTCACGGGCTCGAATCCCTGCCCCAAGCTAGGTTCTAACTCAACTAGTACGTTTATGCTCGAATCGTATGACACCATCCGGATTATTCTGGGGCAAACGGTTGGCCCACAAATTTTACACGAATGTCGCGACTAAGTGGTCCTGCTTTGACGCCTGCCAGACAGGGATATATACACCGGATCGACATAGTTTAGTTTCCAGTTGTGGTGCTCTGGCATCACGCTGCCACCTGTTTTTATTTTATTCAATTATGTAACCACCTTGGTTACCATGCCAACCACTGGGTTACGATGTGCGTTATAACGCATAACGTTGAGACCCAAACACGGCAAGTAGAGCTTACCGCTCTAAAAAGCAACGCGAGGTGATGCCCCGGCATCACACTGCCACCTGTTATTATTTTATCTCATAACGTAACCCTCTTGGTTACCATGGCAACCACTAGGTTACGATGTGCAATGTAACGCATAACGTTGAGACCCAAACGCAACAAGTAGAGCTTACCGCTTTAAAAAGCAACGCGAGGTGATGCTCTGGCATCACATTGCCACCCGTTATTTTATTCCATTATGTAACCCCCTTGGTTACCATGGCAACCACTAGGTTACGATGTGCAATGTAACGCATAACGTTGAGACCCAAACGCGACAAGTAGAACTTACCGCTCTAAAAAGCAACGCGAGGTGATGATCTGGCATCCCGCTGCCACCCGTTATTTTATTCCATTATGTAACCCCCTTGGTTAACATGGCAACCACTGGGTTACGATGTGCATTGTAACGCATAACGTTGAGACCCAAACGCGACAAGTAGAGCTTACCACTCTAAAAATCAACGCGAGGTGATGCTCTGGCATCACGCTGCCATCTGTTATTATTTTATCCCATTATGTAACCACCTTGGTTACCATGGCAACCACTGGGTTACGATGTGCGTTGTAACGCATAACGTTGTGACCCAAACGCGACAAGTAGAGCGTACCGCTCTAAAAAGCAACGCGAGGTGATGATCTGGCATCCCGCTGCCACCTGTTATTTTATTCCATTATGTAACCACCTTGGTTAACATGGCAACCACTGGGTTACGATGTGCATTGTAACGCATAACGTTGAGACCCAAACGCGACAAGTAGAGCTTACCACTCTAAAAATCAACGCGAGGTGATGCTCTGGCATCACGCTGCCATCTGTTATTATTTTTTCCCATTATGTAACCACCTTGGTTACCATGGCAACCACTGGGTTACGATGTGCGTTGTAACGCTTAACGTTGAGACCCAAACGCGACAAGTAGAACTTACCGCTCTAAAAAGCAACGCGAGGTGATGATCTGGCATCCCGCTGCCACCTGTTATTTTATCCCATTATGTAACCACCTTGGTTACCATGGCAACCACTGGGTTACGATGTGCGTTGTAACGCATAACGTTGTGACCCAAACGTGACAAGTAGAGCTTACCGCTCTAAAAAGCAACGCGAGGTGATGATCTGGCATCCCGCTGCCACCTGTTATTTTATTCCATTATGTAACCACCTTGGTTAACATGGCAACCACTGGGTTACGATGTGCATTGTAACGCATAACGTTGAGACCCAAACGCGACAAGTAGAGCTTACCACTCTAAAAATCAACGCGAGGTGATGCTCTGGCATCACGCTGCCATCTGTTATTATTTTATCCCATTATGTAACCACCTTGGTTACCATGGCAACCACTGGGTTACGATGTGCGTTGTAACGCATAACGTTGAGACCCAAACGCGACAAGTAGAACTTACCGCTCTAAAAAGCAACGCGAGGTGATGATCTGGCATCCCGCTGCCACCTGTTATTTTATTCCATTATGTAACCACCTTGGTTACCATGGCAACCACTGGGTTACGATGTGCGTTGTAACGCATAACGTTGTGACCCAAACGTGACAAGTAGAGCTTACCGCTCTAAAAAGCAACGCGAGGTGATGCTCTGGCATCACGCTGCCACCTGTTATAATTTTATTCCATTAGTTAACCCCCTTGGCTACGATGGCAACCACTGGGTTACGATGTGCAATGTAACGCATAACGTTGCGACCCAAAACGTGACATGTAGTGCTTACCGCTCTAAAAAGTACTGCGAGGAAGCAGTAGGAATAAACAATCCGAAAGTGTGTATTTCACGCTCTACATTCTCTACCAACACACACGAGACTTGTGTGCGAGCTCCAACTGCGGCAGAATTACTTTTGCTTAACTGTTGATGAAGAGGTAACCTCCTTGGATATCAGGAGCAGTAAAAATCCAGCTAAGCCATTAAAAAAAACAGAATTAAACCTTTATGGTATCAAAACTCATCTTGCTTCTAGTCGTGGCACACGAATTATATGCAACCAGAGTAATTCTTGAGGCCTCATCAAACGGCAAAGGTGTCAGCCTGGGAGCCACTACTGTGCGCTAGTGCCTTGAGGTAAACGTGTGATATTGTGGCTTAACCGTCTTCGTAGTGAGCTTTGTTCAGCATAAACAGTGAAACTACTTGACTGCTGTGCTATTTGCGACCTTCAACTCGCAAATTTATCAGCAAGGCATTTCTGTGATTGGAACGTGTAAAACCCGTTTTCACGCAATTTTGAGCTTGCTGATTAATTCCTGTAGGGACACAGTAAAACTTTCGTTTTACTACACAAACTGCCCGTGCAGCCTATTATGTCAAACCTAAGCCACGGGTTCGGTAAACTATTATTTCGTTTCGCCTTCTTAGTGGTGACTACGATCAAGTCGGGATAGGGAAGCGGTCAGGGAATAGGTTATAGTGTTTTCAGAGCAGCTTCTTTCCAACAGTTGGAAAGGAAGTGAAAGCCATGGAGCTGGACGCTCTGTTGACAGGCGGGTTGGGCTTCGGCGATTCCTATAGTGTTTCAGTGCGTTACCACTACGGCACACCTTGTAATCAGCCACCACTAGGCCTTGTCTTTGTGGTCCTTGTGTGCTCACCGGCTTCTGTGCAACTTGTCCTAGATGGTAGTTTAGCCACCTGGTAGTTTAGTGACATTTTGACGCAATCAGAACCTGCTCATCAGATTACGAGCAAACTGCCCACCGTGGCAGGTGGAAGCTCCATTAATGGTCGGTCACGAGAGGTGGCTCAGAAAGTGCAACATTGGTCTCGCAAGTCCCACCGGTGCCAGCACCTGCCATCGCAGGGCAGTGGCGCATCGCTTAACCGCTGCACCCCTACGCCAGGAGTGGTATGAGGACTCCCAGATATCTATGAACATAAAACAAAAATGACTAATTCCGGATATATGGCCATAAACCCATCAAAGCTACCGCGTTGTACCCTTAATTTGGAGCTCTTAATAATCCGGTAACACTAAGCACACCACCAGTGCTATCGCACCTATGTCGCATTTAGCGTAACCAAGTTAAATGGTCTGTTATTTTTTCTTTTCCCTGCTCATGAATATGCAGTACAGTTTAGCGCAGCTTTTGAAGCGTTCTCGTAAAACATGTAAATCAGCCCTTTATCTAATAACGCTCTTTCAAGATAGCACTGACAACTTCGTTACAGAAGGTATTTGTAGCAGCAGTGTGAAAACTACCACTCGAACGAAGACGCACAAACAGCAAAACTTCATCGCCAAATGTTTCCACACCCTGTATCCAGTGCATGATGACAGATGTGCGCGCAGACGAACTCTATCTTTGCGGAAACGTTTCTTTCAGAAAAGATGAAATGTCCAAAGGAGCTTCCCTCGTTTTTTCAACACCACCAAAAAACTAGTCACGTTCGAAATAAACAAGTCGCATCATTCGGTGTTATGCTTACCTGCCTTCTGGTTGGTTGCCACGGCATGAAAGGCAAGGGAGCGGTATTAAAGTCACGGGTCAGAGAAACGCGTCGAGGTTCAGAGCGAAAAACCACTTCCTTTCGCACAAGAGATGCGTATGTATCTGCCGTCTGCCTGTCTTCAACTTCGAAGAGGTAGTATGCGGCCAAATCTGAACCCTGGGAACGAGACGGCTCACACGAATGCTAGAGGTTTCGTCAGCCGAGTAGGTAAGCCGGACGTCCCGGGAAGGTTCACGAGAGATGGGCTGGTATCCTTTCATGACATTACTAACAATTTCAGACTCGAGCGGAGGATTTACCCACCCCCGGACAAGCAATTGGTGAAGGCGCAGGAACACGTCTGGCGACGATTGCGGACTAGATGTTTCTTCAACGCATACGTGTTGAGCAAAATCTACCCGGACATTCAGCCGGAGTGCAAATGGTTTCAGGAATTGGCGACCTATGACCACATATTATGTAGCTGCAGCATAGCACCGCAACCGGCGGATTTTATGCGTGATGCTTCCCTCGAGCAATGGCCGTGTTGGCCAGCTCAGACCCGGTCGTCCAGACCAGGGCCGTGGAGTGGGCCACCCAGGTTGCCGTCAGCCATGGGTTGATGGCCATCTAACACGGAATCGTCCACACATGCTCTCTGACGAAAATAGTTTTTCCATCCATACCTCACAAAGGGAGGCGACATGAGGATGCTTGAGAGGTGACTTCACGGCGAATCCCGCGACTATTTTGGGATGTGTAGCATCACGCATTCCTTTCATAATCCAGAGCTTTTTTAAGAGCGAAAAAGGATGCTTCAAGTGCACGTACGTACCAAGACTGGAAATTTTTTACATTATTTGCTTTGCACTACAACTTTCCGGAAGTTAGAGTAAATTATTAACAGGGACTGTTGAATATATAGAGTAATGCGACAAGCGCGCATTACTCTGTTACTCGCATTACTGTTAGCGCGGCTCGTCCACTGTAGACAATATTTAGGGAAAGTATAGAATATTGTCAGTTTAAAGACAGCATTATTACACAAGGATACACACTTGCTGGTTGCTTCAATAGAACACCATTTAGTTACAATCTTTATTCGCTGTCTGTATAACCCTTGCGACATTAAAATGCTCTGAATAATACCTTTTGTTGAATAAAGGCAACTTTGTGAAAAAATTATTTTGCAGCCAGTGCGAGCGCTAAATTTAAAACAGCCGTACTGACGTGTCCATTTGGCTCTCGTGAATACATGTATCAAATCTGTGAAGTGCGCATCGTCCTCACACTGAAGAAGTCAAAGGCTTCAGTAAACAAAAATTATGCTGGGAAATAAAGGCGATAACGAAGCTGCTCGGCTTTAGTGGTAGTTACTATAAGTATTAAACCTGTGCTGTGCCTGACAGTGTGATTGCATTAGAATAATGCTAAAATATGCGAAAATATGCTAAAATATGCTTTTAAGCCGAAAGTGAAGGAACTATTCCTAATGAATAGCCATGCTCGATAAATCTATAACCGAATGGCTGGGCAGCTGTCATGAAATTTCCTGCTTTGTTTCTACTTCTAGTGTCGCTGGTAAAAGTGTCACCTCGGTGAATAGCACGTAGCGTGATGGTGAAATCAGTAACGGAAATAATTCAGTTTTTAGCTTGGAATTACAGACTCGATGCCGCGTGAGCTCATTTTCACGCTCGATGCGCACTTCAAATATAAGCTACAAATTTCATTTAGCGTGAAAGTTACACGAGAACCAGAAATGTATTGATAGCAATTCTCCATTCAGCCTGCACTGAAACATGCACCTGCGGCTCAGAGCGTTATTTCCAAGATTTAAATTGCTCTAAACGCTTTCGATTTCAAAATATTACTGACCGTTAAAGGCGTTAAGCTCATCCCGACCCACTATGTCTCAGCGGAGAATTAACATGCCAGGAATAATTTGGCCTAAAGCTGTTTTTGTGTGTGTGCGTGTTACGGCCATGGGTATAAGAATATTGTTCGCTCCATACTTGAGCAAATATAAAGGACCAGTTTTGTCTTTGCCATTTAATAACACACATAAACTACACCGCTTCCCCTTGCCAAATTCAAGGCATCGCTGTTAACTTAGAATTATTCCCCCTTCTCCGCCCTCCCCCCCCCCACATCGTTTTTGAAATGCATAGCAATGATGGTTACAAGATTCGTCGCATGGTTACCTCTGTTCTAAAGAGAGATGTTTATGCACGTTAGTTTGGAGAAGACCACTTACCACCGCCAGAAGAAATGGAGGACACTTGGCTGTCTGTGGAGAAGAAAAGATTTGTGGTACAAACTTGTGAAGATGGCTTGAAGCTCTAGCTATTATGCACAACAAAAAAAAACTGCTATATTGATATGGTAGTCGATATTCGGTCGTAAATACACTATAGTTACCAGCTCTTTCCTAAAGCGCCTGAGAAATAGAGAAAGTGGCATTGAGCATCGTTCAAAGCACCGCAGTGGCCTTGTCCTCACAAACTGTACTAGAAAAAGTCCGCTGTGTCCCATCAGTAGCTGCTGATACGAAAAAATGTCTTTTTTTTTACAGACATGCAGCGCCCTCTCTATCTTTGGAGGAAATTATATGGCGCTGCCATACAAACCCAATGAGGCTTCGACAGGCCTGAATCTGTAGTGTTTTTGCAGTGCAGAATAAATTGATTGATTGATTGATTGATTGATTGATTGATTGATTGATTGATTGAATGATTGATTGATTGATTGATTGATTGATTGAATGATTGATTGATTGATTGATTGATTGATTGATTGATTGATTGATTGATTGATTGATTGATTGATTGATTGATTGATTGATTGATTGATTGATTGATTGATTGATTGATTGATTGATTGATTGATTGATTGATTGATTGATTGATTGATTGATTGATTGATTGATTGATTGATTGATTGATTGATTGATTGATTGATTGATTGATTGATTGATGCAACAGCAGTTGCATTCAAAATCGGCCGCCTCCAATGTTGAGACAGCGTTAGATGTTGACAAAAACCTCTGACATGGCCTGATCATTCGACGTGTAAAATTAGCGAGCGCTTGAGATGTGTTGTGCACGACTGCACACAATAAGACATGAAATGTGTAATTTTGTGAACACGCTAATTACATAAGCGTGTCGAGAGTGCTGTACGCCACGGACGATCTTTAAACTGCAGTTAAGGTGGCTAGCGCTTCCCCTTCTTTTTTAGTGCACCAGCAACACACACAGAGAATTATAAAACCGGCAATATCGGGCGCCATTTCTGCCTCCGCATATTTACACGCTTAAATATTTTCAGTTCTGAAGAATAGCCACAGTGATCACCATACATCGCTGGCTCGCAGATTACTTGTGAAGCATTTTTTGCGAAGAGCAATCTATTTGTAATTACCCGCGCGATATCCCAAAGTGTATTTTGTCTCTAAAACTACTGCCTTACAGAAAAGGCACACCAATTTTGTCGCACAGTAGGCTCGATACAGGTTGCGATGTGGAAGCAAAGTCCGAGTACTTCACAAGCATTGGTAGAACTGTGCGCAACAGCGTCATTCATTTCAGCGTCCATTTGTGAAGGGTCAAATGAATAAGGATGAGTCAAGAATTTTCCACTCTCTCATTCGCGTGATTATAGTTTGTTGTCGTCAGCGGTGCCTTGCGGCGGTTACAGTGCATTACCGCTCTCTCCGAACTCGGCTGCAGCACGGCAGTAAGCGCTCAAAACGTGACCTGTATATTTGCTATTAATTATCAATTCGCGAGGTCACTTTTGGGTGGTATCATGCAAGACACGTTGATCCAGTCTCTTTTCTCCACTACTGCGATGTCTATTTCTCGACCACGTGTTTATCGCCACTTAGCTAATAACACGCGGAAGTAATTAATTTTTTAAGAAAAAACGCATTGTACTGAAGGAATCTGCCCCCTTTTGCATTTTACGAATTTCTCATAGTGCAGTTCAGCCTAGTTCGAATCTCGTAGTGGAAAGAAACCAGTAGCACAACAACGCGTCGTTAACGTTTCCATAAACACTCCGTTACTGGCACCGTACAATAAACTTCCATAGTGCTACTCTGGCAGTTTTACGTGGTCAGAACGGAACTGTTAAAGCTTGACAAAATAACAACTACTAATGCCTAAGTCCATATAAGAAAGCTTCTCCAGTGGGCTCAGGTGGTTGAGTTCTTTTTTCGAACTTCCGGCCCGCGCACCTATCAGGCAGCGTGGTCCAGCGCTGAAGATACCAAAAGATCATTTTAACTCCCGGAAAATAATTCCCAGGACTAGTGGTTATCCACAATTTATAATTCAAGTAATCGCTGATATTTTACCTCTGATTAAATTTGCTATCTTCGAAACCGTGATTAGTGCTCTAAACATATGACCCCCATGAAAGGAGAGAAAACAAAGTCAGTCTCACCGCCAAATTGCGAAACCTCCGAGACACCTGAAAAAAAAAAAGAAAACCAATGCATACGACGACGACCTTTTATGGATCAGTGTCTACTACACTTAACAAAATGCAAATTAAGAGGGCGCTACAAGTGAGAGGGGAAAAGCTGACATAATTTTATTAGAGGGCAACACGCCCCGTATTCACAGAAGGCACCGTTCATTTACTTCCCAAACTAGGCCTCTACCCTGCATTGCCAATTCACTCGAAAAAAATTGTTTTTGACTTACTTTCAGCCCTGCCTTCAGCCATCGTGTTAGATAGTTTCAGCAAAAAGCAAGGCGACATTCCATTAAACGTTGTTAGCTCGACCGAACAATTTAGTGTACGGCTGTCATTCTTTGATGCGATCTGTGATATTAAATACAATCACCAAAATTTGTGAGCAAAATATACCCGAAAGGAAAAACACATCTGTAGTGTTTCGCTCCTCTTCGGGAAAAGGACATGAACAGACAAGAGCTTGGCCCGTATTTCACATGCGCGCCGTCGTGCTCCTCATTCTAGTGGCAGAAGAATCGCTTAAAAGGAAGCTCGCCGTGTCTACCGACAGGCCTCAAGCATTGTGAAGAGATAGACAATTTCCTTTTGTGTACCGCAGCATTGCGATGAAACCCTAGCGGGACCTCACTTTCGCCTATTTGGACAGCCTGTTTTTCGTGCAGCACCTTTAGAAAACACTACCTGCGAGTAAGCCCCCTAACTTTCTCCGCCTTTCTCCGGGATCACGAGACGCTCCGGCAAATTGAGGGAGCTAACGATGGCTTAAGACATTTCCGATACAAAGCTATTGCCGTAACATGTACTAAGAGGTCTAAGAGGTCGAATTTAAGAGATCGCGGAACCAGTGAGGCCGTGGGCCGTGACAGTCCCAGGATTCCTAGCAAGGTTCAACGTGGAGGGGATTCAGATGTCGATATGACGTCACGTAGGTGATTCTCGTCGGCTTAAATGCCTGGTTACTCGCGCATAAGATCATTCGTCGAATCAGTCCTGGTAGACAAAAAAAAATTCTAGCCTTGTTCGATCTCGAGCCGAAAACTCGACGCAAAGCACAACGCTAACGCTCCGCCCCTTAATCCCGAGGAAGCTCTCAATCCTAGCTGTAACTCAGCAGAGTTTTCAAGTGTCATAAATGTTCTTACATAGCAGTATATGGACACTTGTTTCAGGGTGCGAATAAACTGCTGCATCCGTATGCGGACCCAGTCAACGTAGCCTTACTTGTCTTCATTTCAACTGTTTAATAGTTTTCCGGAAAGTCGTTCCACTAATCGCTACTCCGCGTAGCTGTGCAGGCAAAGAAATATCCGGGCTAGACAAAAAAAGAAGCCAGACAAGCAGGTCTTACCGGAATAAAAAGACATCTGCGACACTGTAAAGAAAAAGAAACAAGGCGTGAATTATATCAAACTTTTATAAAAACAAAATTGTCATTATTGTCGGTTGTGTTAGTGAACAATAGTGCAAATAAAAGCGCGGATATTCTTAAGGAATGTATTGCTGCTTTTGTAAGACTACTTAAATAGAGCTTTTCAAAAAATTTCAGATTACAAAAAAAAAATGGCTGAGGCTTAACTTGGTTAAGCCTGGAGAATGCGAAGCATCATCGTGTCGCGTAATTTGGAGGCGCACAACCACAGCGACGGCGCGAGGTGGGCCCCCGTTTCTCCACTGTCGTGACGTCATCGTGTCACGTGGTGTGACGTCATGTATCACGTGATTTGGAGGCGCACAACCACAGCGACGGCGCGAGGTGGGCCCCCGTTTCTCCACTGTCGTGACGTCATCGTGTCACGTGGTGTTACGTCATGTATCACGTGATTTGGAGGCGCACAACCACAGCGACGGCGCGAGGTAGGCCCCCGTTTCTCCACTGTCGTGACGTCATCGTGTCACGTGGTGTGACGTCATGTATCACGTGATTTGGAGGCGCACAACCACAGCGACGGCGCGAGGTGGGCCCCCGTTTCTCCACTGTCGTGACGTCATCGTGTCACGTGGTGTGACGTCATGTATCACGTGATTTGGAGGCGCATAACCACGGTGAAGGGCTGAAGTGGTAGCTAAAGTAGTATGCTTCGCATAAAAGTTGAAAAAGTGCGAACCAGAAACGCGTTCGGAAGCTTATTCGGTCTGATTTTCAAGCTTCATTTACCTCCGTACGATAATAAGTCAAGCCCGCTTATAACAGAACTGACGGTACCGCGTATTGGATTCTGTGTATCCCAGGTTCGTAGTAAGTAAACTTGTCATTTCTTCTCAGGTTCCTTATATTTCAAATGACTGATCATCAGTCATGCGCGTGGCTCCTCACTTAACTCAGTATATCACACACTATAGTTCTTGCGCTACACCATTTTACACCAAAGAAACGTCACACAAGCAGCCGCAAAGCGAACAAAGACGATTACGCACTCGCTAATTTTGCCGTTGCGGTGGCAAAATGTCACGCGCAACGACCGGCACAGCTGTACTTCAACATAATAATCTCGTCAGGAGTTCATTCGGACAAATTATGGGAAAGAGGGGGAGCCGATCGCCGCAAACTGAACCCGGTAGAGCATTTGTCAAGCCATCGACGCGTGAATGCTATCCATATAACAATGTCAAAACAAAAAACTGGCTATGGTTTAGCTCTGCTTAAATCTGGTAGAGTAGCGAGTGTCTAGCTTCTTTCAGAGACGCAGAACTCGATTCATCGTCATCTGTCGTCCTGGATGCACTGTCGACGGCTAAGTGGGCCCGTCTAGCCGCGTCGGTCTTGTGTCGCTTATCGAGACGTTTTGTGCGCTCTTCTTCGGTCTCCTCGGCTCACCGCCTCCTCTTGCCTTCGATCCTGCGACGAGCCCTAGCTTCCTCCGAGATGTCCATTTCTACCACAGGCTGGTTGCGACTGACTGAGAGAAGGATGAAAAGGAAAAGTGCTCGGGCCTGCCAACTGGCTCAAGCCGAGCCACCACCGCTGCCACGTGCAGATAAAAGAGAGTTGAAAGATAAGAGGACAGAGTAAAAGAGAGAGTAAAGACGCGCGTCGCAACAACCGCGTCCGCCGGAACGGATGCTGGCTGAAAAAACAGATACACGGCCGCAGCCCGAAGGCTGCAAACCGAATCGTCACTCTACCATAGGCTCCGTATCGTTGTGATATATATACCCGCCGCATCTCTGACGACACTCCGCGCATGCGCACAACTGACGAAGCGGGCGGCTAGAATTTCGATGGAGGCTAAATTCTAGAGGCCCGTATACTGTGTGATGGGAGTGCACGTCAAAGAACCCCAGGTGGTCGGATTTTCCTCTATGGCGCTCTTCGGGTGTCCATAGAGATATGTGAAGCAGTTCTGCGTATTCCCTTTCCTCAAAACCCAATTTTCAATTTTACGAAGAAATTCCATCGCCCGTTCGGCGCGACGCTTTGCGCGTGGTGCCACGGCTCAGCGCGCAGCCACGCTGACCTCGCGAAGCGGCTTGCGTAGTGTAGCTATCGCTAGAAAAACCGAGAACGATTTTTCTGCAAGCGTGTAGCGGCGCCGAAAAAGGGAGCAGGTGCCGCAGTTGGCGTCAAGCTGCGCCTATTTCCGAAATACTAACTCCTTGAGTCGGCACAAATCGTTTCGAACTGTAAGTCCTCGTGCGCCGCTTAGCCAAGGTCGCGGGGAGAGTGCCAGAGCCGTGAGCAGAGATGCGCTATAGCGGGAGCCCAGGTCTTCGACCGTGCTCCAGAACAATTTTTCTCTTTCATTTTTTTTTTATCCCTGGTCGCAGACGCGCGACCTGCCTTCACGGTACCGCTTTCCTCCTCGCTCGTCGCAGTCTTTCGTCCCTCTGCGTTCGTTCTCTTTTAACCTCCAATGCGCTCGTTCGCTCGATTACGCCGACCCCGGCGCCGCGGCACGCCTTTCAAGGCAGGAACGGGCGCCTAAACGCTTCGCTCTAAAGCAATAATCTGAACACAGTGTCAAATATAGTTGAAAATGTTCTTCGCGTAGACATTTAGGAACATTTCTTGACCAACGCCAGGTAAAACCTTCACACACACTCAGCAACTGCAGTAGCTTCGGAAACGCCTTCCGATCTGCGCAATGCCTCACTATCGATGGCGTTCAGAAGCCCAGGCCATGGTCGGTAGTTCGAACACCGTCCGTGGCACCCGCAGAGAAAGAGCTAAAATATTCGTTGTCTACGCGGCGTCAATAAATGTTCCAGAACTTTACTGAGCCTGCGTTACAGAGTCATTATAGCAGAGTCGCAGCTTCGGGTCATGAAATCGCGTAAGGCCACTCCCGAAACACACCCCAAGGACATTGCACTCACTTTCAGCCATTGCTTTTGCTGGATTTCTCGGTCAGGAGAAGAATCTGGGCTTGGGAAGAGAAACTAAGCCTAGCGTGTTAGTCCGTTGGCAAGCTGGAACGAGCGTATGGCACGAAGGGAGCGTGACGCGTGCCGATGTCTTTTTCTTCGGCGCGAATTACCGACAATGCGCAAAAGAGAAAGTTGCCTCAGTGACGAGGCTGATAAAAATATCACTAATTATTGGTTGGGAATCCCTGCTAAAAACTTCATTCTTCCAGTACGTATTTATGACTCAGTGCGGCCGCAGTGATTTGCTCAGTTTTAAAATTAGGCCCTTTCTCGTTAGGCGCATTGTTAGTCGTTTGTTTGCAGTTCTTGTTGCCGGTTTTTCGCATGGGTTTTCGTGAAAGGTGACATTTTTTCTTTTCTTTTCTCGGAAAATTTGAATGGGAAGAAAAAGAAAGACAGAGGGGGAAAAAAGAATATTATCAATCAGCATATTAGACATGTGGCAGAAGCAAAAAAAAATGTGAAAGAAAAAGATTGCCGCCCGCTTACGCTTGCGGTAAGGTGGACTGCCCTGGCAGCTTGGATGGTACGAGACGCTCACGCCGGTCAGAGTGTTTCCTAACTCCAACACAGATACAATTGTCACTGTTAAAACATGAGGATGGGTCTTCATCATCATCAGCCTGACTACGCCCACTGCGGGGCAAAGGCCTCTTCCATGTCTCTCCAATTAACCTTGTCCTTCGCCAGATGCAGCTACCGTATCCCCGGAAACTTCTCAATCTCATCCGCCCACCTAACTTTCTGCCGCCCCCTGCTACGCTTCCCTTCTCTTGGAATCCACTCCGTTACCCTTAAGGACCAGCGGTTAACTTGCCTTCGCATTACATGCCCTGCCCAAGCCCACTTCTTCCTCTTGATTTCAACTAAGATGTCATTAACCCGCGTTTGTTCCCTCACCCAATTTGCCCGCTTCCGGTCTCTTAACATTACACCTATCATTTTTCTTTCCATAGCTCGCTGCATTGACCTTAACTTAAGCTAAACGCTTTTCGTTAGCCTCCACGTTTCAGCCTCATAGGTGAGTACCGCTAAGATACAGCTGTTGTACACTGTTGTATACTGCTGCTTTCGGCACAGGACGGGTACCTGTGCCAAAAAAGAAAAGATCTCCTTTCGCGTAAGAGGACCACAAAGAAGTACGCAAAAAAATGTATCGAAAAAGAAATTCGAGGTAGTATTTGTTGTGCGATGTCGAACGGCCCTGGGAAGCTAGCTGAGCTGGCGTGTATTAAGGAGGACACAAAAACGGTAGTGTCTCGCCGTGGGAGCAGTGTCCACATTTTCGGGGAGTTCGGTCTTCTATTTCTCCCAATATGAATGTCTCAGTAGAAAACCTTGTTTTCTAAAAGTAATAAAAGTAATCGGCGCAGTTGCATGATGACAGAGATAGTAAAAGAAGAAAGGCAGCAAGAGGTGCCCTTGTGGAGGGCTCCGGTCGCAAGACACATTTTAGGGGAGTGCTCATGGTACTTTATTTAGGCTCATATAATGGCCTATATATGTGATACGAAAGCTTTCGGGGTGAAACATATTACTCAAGCAAATGATTAATTTAGTTGCAACTAAACTAAAAATAAACACCTGTGAATGCGCAGCTTTGTCATGGGAACAAAGTGCGGCTGTTTCATCTCTCTCCCCGGGGTTTATTTCGTGTTACAATCCTGTCTAGTCTTTTCGAGAAGAGTGCCGCCAAATTCCTCAGCAAAGCAGCACGGCCAGTTTAGTATTCGTATTCTCGTCATATTCTTACCTTTGTTCGCATGACTCGCCGACGCGAATTCTAACGAGCGTCTTGTACCATGGACAACTTTCGCGACAAAGCATTTCTCTTCTCGAAATGCAGAACATGCGCCAATGCATTTAAATATTCGTTTAAATATTCGTTTTTCAAGAATTTCTTTGTTCTCTGCATCGCAAGAGGTGGTGATGTTGAACCACGAACAGCAGAAAACCTGTTTGTTCAGGCAGCCACAAATGGATGGAGAGCCTTTCTAAAACTATGCAACGCATGATAACACTCGCCAAAAATTCATACCCAGTAATTCTGGTCAAGCGCATTCTTCAATGGGAAGTTGTTTATGAACTCACTATTTTCAGATATCGTAAGGTTCCACTATAACAATCAACATATCAGTAGATCTCCCCTCGCCAGGTTTGCATTTGTTTGCTGTAGCCATTTTTGCTATCCTCAGAAATGTTACCTGTCGGTTTCCAATGTCAGCCTGACTACTGAAAGCCAGCAATGGACACTTTCAAAGATTTTGCTGCGCATTGGGAAAATGAACTCTCACCTTAATATTTCTTTAACACTACCCTACAATATTCAAGAGTTGGCTCACAATTAAACGTAATGTCCAAATATTGAGTATTTGCATATTTTAGAGATCTAAGCATACTGACTTCGTCTGGCTGGGCATTCCTCTGGCTGGGCATTCCTGATCAGCCTAACTATTATTACAACGTGACTGAAACTAATCTCACTGCACACACTCCTTTAAAATGAGACCATGAGGTCCTAGATTACGACAAAATTCATTGCCAGCAGCACCGACGGGCTCTCCAAGTAGCCGGTAGAAAGAGCTCTTTTCCGAAAAAGGCGCAAATGTTTCTTGAGCGCCCTCTGAGAACCAATTGTTCATACCCTACCTCTGCTATATGCAAGGGCGCCTGCACTCTGACTAGGAGCGTAACCAGCCACTCTCGACCAGCCCTTGGGCGATGTACAAGACAATCAACGTGGAGCTTGATCCTTGTTTAATAATTTCGCGCATCGAGATATCTCACCGGGTTTGGGCTCTAAGAATTCTACTTCAGAAGGCCTGCTCAAAGCATTTGCACTGGCAAAGCGGTATGAAGAATCAAACGAGAGCCTCCTGCAGCGATTCTTTTATCTTACCAGCGAAACGAGCTTCAACAGAGACGGCTCGAGCGAAAAGGAAGGCGGGAACAGAATGCAGAGCAAGACAGCATCAAGGGTCGGCGAGAGACATTTAGAGCGAAGAGGCGGCCTCGAGTAAAGGCAAACTGAGAGCCCACTTATAGCAGGGCCTGCTCGAACAGTATCTCTCAGGGATTCATTTGCAGCCGGCATATTTGCATACGTGAGATTATCCTTTTTTGGTGTGTTCATCTCCCGCCTTTCTATTTATGTGCTGCACTGCGAAATGAGAGTGGCGGGTTTGAAGAAAAGATGAGGATGCCGACAGAGATGACTATAAGGAAGAAAACAGGAGAATGGTGCTGGAGGGCGTAGTTGGAAGGAGAGAGTAATCGCTTGCAGCAACAGCACAAGCAAAGTGACATAAGACCAAGGAAAACGCTGTTGAGAGATAACGACGCTCAGGTGTAATTGTGCCTCCTGTGCTCGTGCTGCTGCAAAAATTTCTAATAGTACGAATATGCTCGGACCTTCAACCATTTTCTCTGCCTTTCCCACTGCCGCCATTCCTTAACCGAGGGTTTCTTATTGCGGTAAATTTATGGTCTCTTTATTCGCCTCTAGCCACATATTCTTCTGGTGTCTGCTCGTCGTCTTCTCGGTTTGTGTTCAATTGCCAAAAGTCTTTTTTCCGAGATGTATCGTTGGAGAATGTTTAGCGCCAAGGCAGTAGGAATTCTGCGCAGCACCGATGGTTTATGATTAAAAGTCAGAAGACTTCACCAACGTTAAAGAACGAGATAACTGCTCAGAAAACGTGGCCTTGACTTGGAAAGCAAATTCCAATAAAGCCGAATGGGGATTCTAAACACCTCCTTGTCAGTACGGAGAGGCCGCATGGGGAGAGAGCCGAGACTTGAAGCGAACGCTTTCAAATTCGCTTTTCTGGGAATTTTGAGTTAATGGTTCAAAGGTCAGAAGGAAGCGGAAAGAGAGAAGGAGCTCAGGGTTATCGATATACCGGGTGTTGCAGCGAACACTTTGAAAACATTTCAGAAATAGGCTTTTTGGGGTAAAAATAGGGCTTTTGCGTGCCAGTGCTGGCGGACACCAGAAAACCGGTGAATCGTCTTAGGTAGCAAGTTGGCCAATTAATTTTTAATAATTAGCTTTATGACTACTAGAGTTAGACGCCTAGTTGTAATTAGACATTTGTAGCCGGTCGTTAGTAATGGCCGCATTAGTTTTCAGAATTTCGAAAGCGCGATTACCCTCGCCGCTGTGGCTCGACAAAATTTGGCTGCATTGTGCGAAAGTACATGCGCTTCTGAAAGAATGCAGGAAAAGCAACCCCTCCAGTGCACGTAACTAGTCGAAAAAGCTAAATTTGGTCTAGCCATAGCACCAAGGATATTTTCGTTTTCGAAATTGTAAAACTGATATGGATATTACTAACGACCGGCTACAGATCTCTAATTGCAACCAGGCACCTAACTCTAATAGTTAAAAAGTTAATTATTAGAAATTAGTTAATCAGCTTACTAGTTAAGATGATTCATCGGTTTTCTGGTGTCCGCCAGGCCTGGCAAGACCATGCCGTAAAAGCCATAATTTTACCCTAGAAAGCCTATTTTAGAAAATTTCTGAAAGTTTTCGCTGAAACACCCGATACAGAGAGCTTCGGTCTTCACGCAATCCAGGAAGTCCAAACACTGCTATTTAAATGAGTGGGGTGGTGGTGGTGGTGAAAACTTTTAATTTCTGAAATAGAGTTTGGGAGCCACAGAGTGGCCACTCTACATGGTCGGCGTTCCTAGTCCGGGACACCGCATGACAATGCCCCGTCTCTAGCTCGTTTCACCAGAGCCCTTTGGGACTCAAGCGAGGAGCAGTTGAGAAGGGCAGTCTCCCATGCCTCTCTGGAAGGGGTAGGGGAAGGGGGGAGGAGGTAAGGCCGTGAATACGGACAACCTGAGGCCCATATCACTGACCTCATGTGCGGGCAAGCTTATGGAGACGATGGTTCGGGATCGCCTCTCTCCATACCTGGAGAGTAAGGGCTTCTTTGCAGTTACCATGTTCGGGTTTCGCCCCCACATGTCTGCACAGGACGTCCTTCTCCAGCTGCACAGGGATGTAATACGACCCACAACTATGCAACACAATGACAAAGCCATCCTCGCCCTTGATCTGAAAGGAGCTTTCGACAATGTTAAACACGGAAGCATCCTGGCCAACTTGAGTTCTACCGATTGTGAGACTAGGGCCTACGCGTATGTAAGAGATTTCTTGACTAATCGCCAGGCCTTTCTTCGGATTGAGGGCGAGGAATACGGCCCTTACATGATGGGAACACGGGGTACCCCTCAGGGAGCGGTGTTATCACCGCTCCTTTTCAACATAGCTATGATGCACCTCCCAAGCCAACTGGCCCGGGTGGAAGGCATTCAACACGCGTTGTATGCAGATGACATTACAATTTGGACCACTGAGGGGAGCCTTGGGGACATGGAGGCCCGCCTTCAGCAGGCCGCTTCCATAGTCGATGCGTATGCCATTGACTGTGGGCTCCAATGTGCTCCAGCGAAATCAGAGCTTTTGCATGTCAGAGCGAACCCAAAGGATAGGACAGCAATTCACATCTCTCTGTCAGGAGGTCCTATTAGAGAGGTGGAGGAGCTCCGTATTCTGGGCCTTTTCATTCACCACAGACTCAGACCGGACTCCACCATTCTGAAACTCAAGAGAGTAGGCGAACAGGTAGGGCGCATGATCCGCCGCGTTTCCAACAAGCGGGGCGGTCTGCGGGGCAGGGACGCGCTTCGGCTCGTCTATGCCTTCGTGACTAGCCGGATCCTCTACGCCGTGCCATATCTCCGCACTACTAAGCAAGACGAGGCGCGAATAGACGCCGTCATCCGCAAGGCAACTAAGCGAGCCCTGGATCTCCCGGTGGCTACCTCTAATGCCAAACTCAAGGCATTGGGGGTGCTAAACTCCTACCAGGAGCTGCGGGAGGCCCACCTCGTGAACCAATACACGCGGCTCATGCAGACGGCCCCTGGGCGCCGCCTGCTAAACCACTTACACATCCAACACAACTGCACTCCAGAGGAGGCGGAGCGTAACCCAGTACTGTGGCGCCATATGCTCTGGGTCTCCCCGCTCCCCCGTAACATGGACACCGACATGCACGTAAACAGGCGACAAGCGCGGGCTCGGGCTCTTGAGAGACAACACGGCTCCCGACCCGGTGTATATTATGTAGACGTAGCAGGCCCATCGCCCACGGGATTTTACACGGCCGCTGTCGTTCACCAGGAAATGCACGTTGATGGACTCTCTTTTCGAGCCCCGAATTCAATGCGAGCCGAGGAAGTAGCGATAGCGCTTGCTGCCGCCCACGCCAATTCGAGAATCATCATTACTGACTCCCGAAAAGCATGTGATCATTACTTGGCAGGGGAGATCTCCCCCTTAGCTGCTTGCATTCTAAGACGGACTGCCACTGATCCAACACCCAAAAGAATCATTTGGGCTCCTGGCCACCAGGGCTTACGAGGTAATGAGGCCGCTGACGCGGCTGCCCGAGCGCTTACTCACCGGGCTCCTCATCCCAGCTCTTCTGGCTCGGAGACTAACCAGCCGCTGCTGCGATTCAAGGAAATTATAACGCATTATAGCGACATCCACCGCCTTTTCCCGGCCCCTGCAAAGGGGCTGAGTAAGACGGAGGAGCGAACTTTAAGGCGCCTGCAGACAGGTACTCTACTCTGTCCTGCAATAATAAAACATTACGATCCTAACACGGATGGGCGATGCCCGCACTGTGGGGAGACCTGTGATATCTTCCACATGGTGTGGGCATGTACTCAAATGAGTGGGGCTCACCGAGCCTTTCTTCGCGAAGCAAACCGGCCAAGAAAAGCGGCGTGTCGTGCTCCTCGACGAACGAAAACAGGCCTACGAATCACAGTCGTCCACTTTGTGCCCGGCCGCCGCGGTGGCTCAGTGGTTATGGTGCTCGACTGCTGACCCAAAAGACGCGGGTTCGATCCCGGCCGCGGCGGCTGGAATTTCTTAGAGGAGAAATTCTAGAGGCCCGTGTACTGTGCGATGTCAGTGCACGTTAAAGAACCCCAAGTGGTCGAAATTTCCGGAGCACTCCACTACGGCGTCTCTCATAGCCTGAGTCGCTTTCGGACGTTAAACCCCATAAACCAAACCAAACCAAACTTTGTGCCCGGAAGGTGTCTCCTCCACAGAACCTTCTAGTGGGTGCACCCCCGGACAACTGCCTGATTGTGCGGACTTCAGACACTCCACGGCTCATGCTGGGCTGCCTGTAAAGTCACGCCATAAAAGCAGCAAATGAAAACACACAAAATAAACGCATGTTACCTTGCGAAGATGTAACGCTGTTGTTCTCAGGATGCGCAGAATGCGAAGGCAATGTGAAGCGAGAAGTCGTGAAAGAATAGGACGAGTACGCGGAGTGGTGAGGATGCGAATCGAAGGTGCTGCGTCTTCCCTTCAATACTGCTATCACTTGTTGTATCAAGGCAAACATCACTCTGCATTTTGCTATTCTGAAAGTGCAAAAAAAATGCGCATGTGCGAAGGCGTCAAGCCCTTTTCAAGTGTGAAGATGAAAGAAGGAAAGGGGGCTAACTGCTAGTTCAGCTTAGAGAAAAAAAAAGCTAAATAAAAAAATTGGCTGTGGTTTAGCTCTTTTTAAACCTGGACTGACGCGATAGCTGCAGCTGGCCGAGTGGAACTCGTTCAGTCGAATTGCAAAGTCAGTCTTTCCCCGCTCCGTTTCGCTGGGCGTTCTTTCTTCTAGAGCGCTGCACGGGCCTCAATCTGAGGCCCAAGCCCGGCCCGGGCCCGAGCCCGGCCCAGGCTCGCGGCTTCAAGCCCGGGCCCGACCCAGGCCCGCTAAATTATCTCTCTAGCGGGCCCAGCCCTGCCCGTGAATCCCGGAGTGAAGCCCAGCCCGGGCCCGGCCCGGTCCATTTCACAGTAACGCTTGAGATATACTGCTCACTCTAAGCAAGTAGACTGCTACTAGACCGATAAGAAGCTGGCTGACAAAGGTTCTGAAACCACAGTTTGGCTTGCAGAAAGTTGGGTTTTTTTAACCCAGAAGGAAGTGATTAAGAGTAGTGCTCGCCAGGCCCATCTTTTGGACAGTGATCTCGTGTAGGTGCGCAAAGATAAACTCGGAAGTTCCGAGAGCCAAATCAAAATGGCTGCATACGTGCGTAATAGACTACTTTGCATTCCCCCATGATTTTAATCAGTTATATTTTTCCGCCCGGAAGTATAAATTTTAAACCTGCCTAGCAAGCAGTGGGATAACATTTTTTTAGTGAGATCTCGCAGAAAAGAAAAGCTAAAAGTCTTGAGTGTTTCATGGTGTGCATTTTGAAGACTATAAGCGTCCTAAACTCATATGTTCTTCCCGAATGCATTTCTAATAGTGTATATGTATGTTATGCGATGACGAGCGATCAATGGCCAATTAAAACCGGTTGAATTTTACTAGCACTGGTGGAGCAGAAGATAACGCGCGAACCACGTGATAACTTACAGGGCTAAACAATTGTCATGACGACCAGGCTGAAGAAGCGAGGAGGGATAGATGTGGTTATGAGATGAGATTTACGAAGTCTAGCGAGCTTTTGTGGCTATTTCATTTACGAGACGTTCCAGTCGGTTGATCCAAAAGAAAACCAAACGCGCTTTAGTTTGTGAATTTTCTCACATGAGAAAAAGATAGCTATAAAATAAAACCTATGTTTTTAGTGCTTAAGGGCCCAAGGGGAGTCAGGCTGTGAGAGACACCGAAGCAGAGGGCTCCGGATCATTTCGACCACGTGGGTTTTTTCAACGAGCAATGATACTGCAAAGTACATGGTTGTCATGCTTGCCGCCTAAATAGAAATGCGGCCGCCGAGGCTAGGAGCAAACCCTGGTTCCCCGGCTCAGTAATGAAGCGCCTTGACCACTAAGCCACCGCTGCGTGGAAATAAGGAAAGAAATAAGTCAATGAGTAAAGCTTAGTATTTTTTTCAGCGCGTATTATAACCCATAGCTCATCCGTGTCGCTGCTCCAATGCCGCAGTTGTGTACTTCACTCTGCAAAAGTAAATGAATAGTCGGACACCAGCCGTTTCCGTACGGACCCAAGCCCGACACGGGTCAACAGCTTTAAGCCCGAGCCCGGCCCGGGCCCGCAACTTCAGGCCCGGGCCCGGCCCAGGCCCGGCCCAGGCCCGGCCCAGGCCCGGCCCAGGCCCGGCAAAACAGATCACGGGCTTTCGGGCCGGCCCGAGCCCGTGCAGTGCACTACTTTCTTCATCTTCGTCCCCGGACGTGGATTCACTCTCTCCCGCTCTCTGCCTCTCCACTCCTCCCCCACTCAGTTTCGCCAGCGAGGCGGGCCGCCGGCAGCTGCTCCGCACCACGTGACCAACCACGTGATTAGCCATGGCGCCGCCACGGTGGCCATGGCTACAGTAGCCATGGCGCTAATGGCGCCCCCACGCTGAGGGCTCAAAATGCTAGCGTAATGCAGGAACGCGGCGCGCACACCAGCTGCGTCCTCTGACGTCACTCCGTGCATGCGCACAGCTGACGGGGCGGGCGGCGTCTGCCCTGCTGTCGGCGCAGCGGCGAGGCGCGCGGCGCGCACACCAGCGGCGGGCTATGACGTCACTCCGCGCATGCGCACAGCTAGAGGAGCCGTGGTGCCACAGCTCAGCGCGCAGCCACGCTTACCCCGCGAAGCGGCTGGCGTAGTGTATCGCTACAAAAAGAACGGCGCTTGTTTTCTGCTGCCCTGGCAGCCAGTAGTTTGGCAGGCTAGCCAACAGCATCTCTGAAGCCACGTCCCACTCGGCCTATTCTTTAACAGTATCTCATGCGTATGGAAGAAAAGCACGTACAGTAAGTGATCTGTGACGAAGCAAGGCGACGGAACGGTTCAGAGTACGCACATGCGCGCAAAGTGCATACCATTTAAAGCCTGTTTTGCTGATCCGCTTTTATCACAGAGCACTGGGCGCCCGTTAATTCGACTCTCCGGTGATACTGTTAAGCAACTGGCCCGCTGTACAACTCAAAGGAGAACATATCGTAACGGCAGAGAACAAAAAGTGCACAGAAGTAATTAGAAAGTTCCAAAACGTTTTCGGGTGGTAAAATGAGTGCGCTACTCGCCACTGTACACAGAGGCCCGAGAGCGCCAGTTATCCCTGCCTCATTTGTATTTTGCAATTTGTACTTCGCTTTCCTCACGAAGATGGCGCGCAAGTGACCCGCTGACTACCGCTGGCTTTTCCCTATGTGCTGTGATCTGAAAGCAGTCTCGGCGTAAGCGCAACAGCGCCTACGGCACGCTTCGGCCCTCCCCTGAAGGCTTTAGGCCTTGAGGCGTCCTCTTGGTGAATAATAAGCGCATAATACAAACGGAAGTCAGAGACATGAGCGTCTTAAGTTCTCTAGTTTTCCGGACTACTGACTGCGGCATCACCCACACTTGACGCGGATGACGTGGCGTTGAGGGGCGCCGACAGCGCGAATGGGTAAACGTTATTAATCAGCCTGGCACCACTATCCCTACTCTGTTCCCTATTGAGCGAAAAGAAATGCTCAGGATGCTAACTTCGTTAAACCTCTTATAGTGCGAAAGCATTGCCGCATCGCCAAGGTGAGATTTTGGCAGTGGCCCGGGCCAAATGTGGAGGTCGCCATTGTGTTGGGCACACTCAGTTATGGCTGGACATCAATTCTGGTCCAAATCTGCCGAAGTCAAATTTCTGGTGTAGCTCGGACTGAGTTTTGGGGGTGGCCCGGGCCAAATTTAGAGGTCGCCATTGTGTTATGATCGGTCAATTAAAGGCTAGATATCGATTTTGATCCAAATCTGCCAAGGTCAAATTTTGGAGGGTGGCCAAATTTTAGGGGTGGCCCTGGCCAGTTTTGGAGGTCGTCATCGTTTTGGGCGCGATAAATTATGATTGGACAGCCATTGTGGGAAAAATAGGCCGAAGTGAAATTTCTAAGCTGGCCGGAGCCAATATTTGGCATTGATCGGAGCCATATTTGGAAGTCGCCATCGTTTTGGGCACGCTCAAATTCAGGGTTGACCGGTCCAAATTGGAGGTATCTACGTGTTTTTTATAGTTAGCTTAACTTGACGTGGTGTCGGTGTTGCTAGAGAACGGCACCAGGACGAACGCACGTACGGTGGTGACAAGATAAACAGACGATGTCCGGAACGGAGACGACATGACTGGCTTGCAGCCCGTCATGTCTGGGTCTTTTGGAAACACTGAAGTAGTTTCTGGGAACCCTTGAGCTGGAGAGTGCATACCTTTACACCTCCTTGTCCAGCTTTTCTTTTTTTTAATTAAGTGAGCTTCCTGAAGTTGGGGAGTAATGCTGAGGGGAAGAGGGGGGAGAATAGGGGAGTTAGGATTAGCATTGAGGCCCCATCGTGAAGAGAGTGTCCGGCGTCCACATGCGTAGTGTTGTGTACATTTACAGTTTGCCACATTGGCAGGTGGCAAAGGAAAGAAATCCTCCTTTTGGGAGAGGCCTGAAGGTAAAAAAAAAATTATCCGGCGCCCGGTGACGTAGCGCTGTGCGCACTTTCCGCCTGCCACCTGCCCCGGTTGGCAAGCTGAAGAGCCACCTGCCAGCATATAAGAATAGGGATTGAAAGAGTAGGGGGCACTTAAGCTCCGACTTAAGAGTACGATGTTATGGCGTTAACAGGTTAATGTCCACTTATGCAATTGGTCATTTTCAACTTTACATTCAGAGATCGCTGGGGTTGCTTATTCCACTCCTGGAGCAGTGATGCAACGGGTGGTGGTGGTGGAAATGTTATTTGCTCTATTTTACAGAATTTTTTGCGGCTTCAGTTGAAGTCTTCCATCTTCTCTTCAGGGTCGGTTGCCCTAGTCCAGGGCTCCGCTGAGGGCAGCTGCCCAGCGTGCACGCCTTACTAGTCCTTGTTGGACTTTCAGGATGTCGCTGGATAGCATTCTCTCCCACTGTTCCGCGCTCGGGTTTTCTATTATGGCTAGCTCGTCTATTTTCTGGCAAGCCCATGTGGTATGGTATAGGGCTGGTTTGTTTGTCGCCACACCACGGGCACTCGCTCTTGTACTACGTGGGGTAGATTTTTCTTAGCATGTTTAAGCACTTGAATGTTCTGGTTTGTAACTGTCGCCATGCTACGGCGTCTTTTCTATTGAGTTGTTTGTGTGGGGGCGGGTATTTTCGTCTGATCCCTCTGTAGTAGTTTAGCATCTCCGTATTGCTTTGGGCTACCGACTCGGGTTTCTCAGCGGGGTCGGGATTGTTGGATGCTCGGTTTGTTGCGTACCCTCGAGCCTATCCACCTCCTGATTTCCCGTAATGTCGGTATGTCCCAGCACCCAAACTATCGTGTGTTTGGCCTGGTTGTTTTCGGTTTTGCCACTTGAGCGGAGAATCCGGAGCGCGCTGTGGCTGATTCTGCCGTTTAGGTAGTTGCGGCATGCAGCTTGTGAGTCGGTGAGTATGATTAAAGACCTGCTGGATCGATAGCCCTCCGCTGCCGCTAGAGCCATGGCTGCTTCTTCGGCCTCGACTACTGTACAGTTCCGGATTGATGCGCTGGTGATTTCTTTTAGGTCCTAGTTGATCATCGTTCCCACTTTGCTTTTCTTGTGGTTTCTGTCCTCAGTGTATGCAGCGGCGTTTACGTACACTGTGTCATTTCTAGTTGCCAGTGTTCTTTGTACGTACATACTCTGCTCTTGCCTCTCTTCGCACCATATGTAGGTTCGGGTCCATATTCCTTGGTATCGGTGCTAATTTGGTGGTGTTTCTGTAGTCGTCTGGTATAGTCTCCGTGCTTTGGGTCTCCTTTATCGTAGCTTCACCGCCGTATCTGCTCAGGAGTCTTCTGCGCGTTGCCGATAGTTTTAGTCTTTCGATTTGTGGTATTATTTGCGCTTCCTGGAGTTCTTCGAGACTCTTGTGTAGCCCCATAGACTGTAGTCTGTCGGTTGATGTTGATTGTGGTAGGCGAAGCGCCTTCTTGAGAGTTTTCCTCAGGATTGCGTCCGCTGGTTGCGTTTAGTATTTTGTGGAGTGGTAGTATGGGAGGCTGTACGTTACTCTGCTTACCACCAGGCTTCTGACCAGTTTTAGCGTGTCTGCCTCTTTCATGCCGTGTCTTTTCATCGAGATCCTTTTATCATGCGGGCTACTTGGTTGGTTGCTCTTTTAAGTATTGTTAGGGTGTGGGTGCACCTTTGGTTCGATTGTATCCACATTCCTAATATCCTGATGAGTGTTTTTTCCGGGATTAGTTGTCCCTCGAGTCGGAAGGTTTAGCGTCAGGTTCTCTTCCTCGGGGACAGTGCGGTTCTTCTTGCCTCGCCATACTCTTAGAAGCTCGGACTTCTCTGTCGAGCAGGTTAGTCCTCGTGCCTTGACATAGACTTCCACGTATGTCGCGGCCTCTTGTAGTCTTTCTTCCTTTTCTCCGAGTGAGCCTTTGGTTACCCATAAGGTGATGTCGTCGGCGTACATGGCGTGTCGTACGTTTTCGATTTGCTCGAGTTATTCAGCTAGCCCGATCATGGCAACGTTGAAAAGGATGGGTGAAATAACCGATCTTTGCGGCGTGCCTTTGTTCGGGGTGTTGAATTTTTCGGATCGTAGCTCTCCCAGGCCGATTGTTGCTGTTCTGTTGGACAAAAATGCCATGACGTAGCTGTGTATTTTCGTGCCGCTGTTTAAGTTTTTTAGTCCTCTCATGATGGCTTCGTGGCTTATGTTATCAAAGGCGCCTTTGATGTCCAGTGCCATGATGATGTGTTCTCCGTTGAGCGGGGTGTTGCTCAGTACTTCTCTGATTTGTAGGAGCACGTCTTGGGTTGAAAGTCTGGTTCTGAAGCCGAACATGCTGTGGGGGTAAAGCTTGTTTTCTGCCATATAGTTTTGTAGCCTTCTCGTGACCACTTTCTCGTAGATTTTGCCTAGGCACGATGTACGGGAGATTAGTCTGAGGTTTTATACTTGGAACTTCTTGTCTGGTTTCGGGATCATGATGACTTCCGCGTGTTTCCATTCTTCTGGTACGGTTCCCGCTTGCCAGTGCCAATTGAGGTATTCGGTTAGCTTTCGATTGCGAATGAGTGTGTTGTTGATCTTATCCGCACCCGCGGCTGTGCTCTTTGTTGCGTTTCTTATTGCTGCATACACTTCTTCCCAACGGTTAAGCAATGCGCAACTGTCTGTCGATGACAGGTGCCGCCACCGGTCGGGCTTGTGAGATCCAGGTTGCTCTTTCCGCGCACCCTCTCCCCACAAATCACTAATTTAGCTGCCACATGCCACGGCGAGCAGTTTGCTCACAATCGGGTGAGCATGTTCAGAAGGCGTCACAAGGTCACGTGACCTAAGTGGCCCTCGTGTCATGTAGGTGGTCCACATATAGGTTGCTCCTCTGGGGATTTTTTGCTCAAACCGTCGACCACGACGCCGCGTTTTTCACTGTACGGGACCCTTAACGCTATCGAGTTAAAAAGCAAGAAGACCTAATGCTAATGCATTGTCATCGCACGATAATAAATAAACGCCCTAGAATTTTTATTTTTTTTACATATAAAAGGCGAACAGCACTGAGGCCTGTTTTCCTCGCCCATTTTGTTTGCAAGATCTAGAAGCAATAAAGTCTGCTACTAAGAAAAAACTTTCGAGCATATCGCTCTCCTACGAAACCAAGGAGTACAGGCGATTAAGCTTTACTCCCAGTTGGTGCTCCAGTGGTGTGGGTGGAGTAAATTGGCACAATCACAGCACCAAAGTCACAGGTTTATCTCAGTCTCGTGACAGCACAGACCTCACTGTCGAGAGCACCCTATTCTCCTGACCCCATAATGATATCCTCAACAAGAAGCAGATAAAAAATGAAGTTTTCGGCAAGGGAATACCACACTAACAATACCCTTTCACCCTCGATAAAAGATGAATTAGAGAACTGACGGAAAATAGTTATTTTTGTGCGTGTACACAGCAAGCTCGGTGTTTCCCGAAACCCAAAGAATATTTCCTGAAGATCCCTGCGTGGGCTGCTACAGCTGTTTCTAATATTGAGATGACATTACTTATACAGATAGTCACAGTAGTGTTCAAGAAAAAATCGATATGTATCATCTCCTTGTTACTAAAAGGTTTCAACCTCGAAGCAACTATTAATATTTCACCAATGTTTGCGCGCGTTATAACATTAGACTAAGCGCTTGCCGCGCTACTTTGTCTCTTTCCTTCTCCTCTCTTTCTTCACGCCAATCTCCTTCCCAGCCGTTCTCTTACCTAACTGTGAGAGGCACGTTCTCCCTCGCTTAAAGTATCACGCGTGGCCAGCAGACATCATTAATACCCCGCCTAGATCGCTTATGTTGGCTCTTTGCACTCTTGGCTGCAGCTAACGCAGCTCTTGGTTTTGTAGCTCATTTCCCTACACGCAAAGCTCCTTTAGCTGCCTCCAGAGCGCGTTATTACCTGTACGGTAATCCATTCTGAGCTCTAGCGTAAACAAACGGAGGCAGACGATATTGGAGGCCACGTTCAGTTACTCTAAGCAGGCTTCCTGTTACATTTCGCTAAATCTTCACCCCCATGCCTTTCCGTTCATCATTCTCACTCCCTTTCCCCGGGAAAGCACGGTGGCACCGAGACACAGAGTAGTGCGTCCCAACAACAAAGGAGCTCGGCAGCCCCTTTCCCGGTATTGAACCGAAACTAGAAGTTTCGTATATCACACAAGTAGATTGATAGGGTCATTTTCAATATAAGAAAAGTTAAAGCCCAGCAAGACACCGAACGCTGTGTCCTAAGGAAGCGCAGAAATTTTCCGATAAGAAAAGAGAAAGAACGCTGCGGAAAGAAGGAAAATTGTTTTTGCGTCACCTTATTCACGGTTGCATGCATGAAGGAAAATAAGTCGTGTTGCGAACAGAAGCAGAGGGGCAGGTATGAGCGGCGATCTGATGAAGGACAGCACAAAAGAAGGAAGGCTCCTTCGCAGTAAGCGTCTATCTTTATTTTGGCAAGTATTGTATTTCCGAGGATGGGCCACAAAGACGCGGTGTGCTTCAGGCACTGAGAGGGCACTCTAGGTTAGTTTCGATATCAGATAGACAAGAAATTTATTCTCTCTCTCAATTTACACACCACGATCGTTTCTTTAGTTTTCCTATCCTTCGCTTCACCGTTTTTGTCCCTATTTCCCGTCTTCCACTTATCTTTAATCGTCCTGTTCAGCTCGGGTGCATTTTCTTCCTTGTCTTTTCTCGAGTCATAGATCTGTTCTTTTCGTAACTATAAGCACTTCCGCTTCTTGTTACAGCTATTCCCACAAAACTGGTGCATTAGGTGAAAGGTCTTGAATGTTCAACGAATCGCATTCTTTCATTTACAGCTGTACTCATGCGCAAATAATAATGTAAAGGAAAAACGGAAAAGGAAAATAAAGCTGAACAGTTTTTCATCCTGCATTTGGGGTGCGAAAGTTGCTTGCTGTCAAGTGTTGCAAAGTTTCCCGTGCTGTTTGTGTGCCTGGTTCTTGAATGACCAGGAGCCTACTTCGTCAGAGTGGCTGAGTAAAAAAACGTTATGCACGCCTGTTAAACGTGCAAGCGACTGCAGCATATTTGTTTGTTCGGTTGTTGGAGTGATGCAAGGAGTTAAATCGTTCTGACTTTGTATTTATCTACAAAAGTGGAGAAAAAAATCACGTAAGGAGGCGTAGACGGCTAATTTAAAATTTCAGGCGTTTGAAACTCATGAGACGTTTGTTGAAAGTGGAGCTGCGACCACAGCTTCAGCTCTTAAATAAAAAACTCGCTTGCTTCACGTTCTCGCATTTCAGCGAAAGTATTGTTGTAAAGCAGGGCCAGATGTGCGAAGCCCTTGTAAACAAGCGAAGAGTTTTCCTACGGCAAAAAAAAAAAAAAATGACTGCCACTCGTGTGGTTTAAACTTGCACTTTGTATACATAGAAAGCTGGGAGTAATATTCGATAAATTACACAATATGCGAATGCCCGACGGTATCTAAATGGTAGAGACAGTTACGAGTGAATAATGGCATCTGAGATGTGGGAATTTCGTCGATTAAAAAGTAACGAGCGCGTATTTCGAGGCTCGTCTTTTGCACATGCGTAAAATCAAACCGACTCACAGCAATTACAACAACATAGGTATTACATCGCAGCTGATTATCACGATGTTGACTGGTGAGAGCCGCTGGTGGTGTAGGCAGACCACGTGACCATCCCCTGCGACGCCTCGCGCTACCTTTGTTCTCTCGGCCGTTTTCTGCGTGTCTGTGTAACACTCATCCGCAGTTATCAACAAAGGCGCGACAGAAGCCATAGAACAGGTGGACACCTGGACAGTATCGCAAAGGCAGGAATCGGGGAAGATGTCAAAAGGGCACGAATACGATGCCCGGAAATGCGTAATTACTGCGCATGTGTTTTAAATTCACGCGATGGTTAGGATAGTTAAAAGCGCGCGTCACGAGCTGAGGCATAGCACCATGTCCACCAAGAGCCAGCTGTCAAAGACCTAGAAGCAGAAGAACAGTGCTGCCGTCGGCGACATCCACCCGGGAAAGCTGCTTCAATGCTTCATGATGCATGAAAAAAGAAAGTAAAGCAAAGGTTCTGCATTCAAATTCAGAAACAAGCCTCAACAGCTGCGCTGTAATAACACATTACCAAGTATCATATTCCGCTAGTATTCTCAGTGTCGTAAATATTACTTGCTGTTGCTTTATCTTACACGCAGTTTTCGGCATCATATTCTTGCCTTCAGAATTTTTTTTCTTCCTTGGACTCCACGTCCTTGTAAAAATTGATAACTAGCGTGAGCCTGCGGTGTCCCTGTCTGAGACATCATTTCAGTGTGTGCACGGTACAGCTTGAGCAAAACAGATTAGGAGTTCTGTGGAAAACCAAGTAAAATTCAATAATAAAAACAAATAGCCACCTGATCCTCTTTTGGACGCCAAACCTCGCAAACCTAAACGAAAGACATATATTCATTCAAAACATCGAAAATACTGCATTAAACCTGTCAGTGTTAAAACCACAGCAACGGTCTACAGATCTGCACTCTGTGTTGTTGTTTTGTTTTATTTACCCTTTTTTTCCTCGCGCAGAAACACTGTCTAGACATGTGTTACACACCCACTGTGTACAGCGCGAGGCAGATACGAAACGTGATGACACTCCTCCTAACAGGTGATCGATGCGTGTGTAGTGTAAACTAAGAGTTGAGGATGAAAGGCGGGGCCACTATTTTCCCTGGTGAAAGGGTGTCTTATCGGTCGGCGGCCTGCCCGAGCCTGTCGCTACAGGACCGAAGCGGTGAACAAAGCGCTAGCATGCCGCGACGGAGCTCTGGTTAATAAGGAGCTCCTGACATTCCCGATAACGAGAGACGTAGCTCAAGTGTACTACCGAGTCGCAGTGGAAGGAGAGCACGCTGCTGCCCCGTTGACATATGCAAAAAACGTGAGGCAGGAATAATGTTCAGCTCTAGCGAGTCGCAACATTGGGGAACCTGTGTTATGTAGAAAATAGTTCCCAATGTACAGCGGCGGCGCTGTGAGCAGCAGTTTGCTTCGACGTGGAGGTGTCAGACATCTAGTTATACACACATACTCAGTGCTTGAGATCCCCTAGTGGAAAGAGATTAGTGGTTCAACAAAATGATGCAGATCAATTACCTAACCCCTCATCCGTCGAATTATGCGGATTGAAATATTCCGCGAGTAGTCTTTCCATTTCGCGTAAAAATATCTCGCTTCGAAGTTTCGTGCATTGCGCCGCAAATTTCTTAACCAGTGGTCGTACCGCAGTAATATTACATTGTGTGCCAAGCTAAAACCAACTTACGCATTCATGTGTGCTTAACAAGCTCCCGTTCGCCCCTAAGGCTAAATTGTCTGTTTGGTAGAAGCCAGACATGCACAGTCTCAGGCTTTCGAGATGTAAAAACGGCGGCGGAGGATTCACCGCAGAGCTCCGCCGCAGTGGGAATCCTCAGTCCTCAATAATGCTTCAATTACGAGTTCAACAACCTTTCCGTGAGGTCGCGGCACATCGAAAAGGAGAAAGAATTCAAAATTTAGTTTTTGTTTTCAGAGTTTTCCGCGACATAGGCACAGCTAGAAAATACTCTGTAAAGCACATCTGTTTCTAATATGCGCTACAGCTGAACGTCTCACTAATTATGTGAAACAATTTGAAGCAGTACAGTATTAATTTTCTGTACATTCTCATCAACTCGAAATCCACATCTCATAGTGCGGAACAACATCCTTTTGCAGAATACAGCTAAAAAATTTTACGAAGGTAAAAATATATTCAGTATACGTCCTTCCTTGGGCGCATACTAAAAAAGCACGCATTATATCTCTCGAAGTGAATACTTTTGCCTGCATTTTAAATGTAAACATGCTCAGCCAGAAATGAGGCAGTCAGCAAGTTAGCAAACAAGCGAAGTTGTTGCGAGAACAAACTGGAGAAGCAAAAACAAAAATAACGCTACCCTCAACACCCAAACCTGCGTACAATTCCTCGCGGCTCTCGTTGAAATCTAGGTACTCTTTCATGTGTGTGCGCCATAATTACAGTAACAAAACAGGTAGCGATGAATAGAAAGAAGCGTATGCTTGCCTGAGCAAGAGATTTTTTTTTTTGCAAGTGTAGCAAGAGAGACGTACTGCACCCCTGCCCAACCGCAAACTCACTACCTTGGCTTTGTCTAAATGAAAACGAGTAAAAGGTTCATTACTGGGATTCACCTTGGAGCTGCGGCTTAGGCCAGCGCCATAAATAAACAGCCCTTATACTATAGTCAAAGGTATCAGATGCGGTCACTATGCATGGACAATTATCATTAGCGTTCATTCCGACCATCTAGAAAATGTGATGAGACAAGCACTAGAGAATAGAAACAGGACGTGTGCCTCCTTAGAACTGAGCCCGGTTGACAGCGCCATTTAGCTTCACGGTGGTGAAATAGATTGGTTGGTTATTAGGGTTTTACGTCCCAACGCAACTCAGGCTATGAGGGACGCCGTAGTGAAGGGGTCCTCAAATTTCGACCACCTGAGGGTAGTGAAATAGAGAACTCCTCCCTCCGAAGAGGGGTAGGTTGCCCGAAAGCCTAAGGCTGTTCGCGATTATGTAAATTTAAGAGGTCCGCCCTCACGGCATGTCTTTAATTGTGTTATCGGTCTTCTACACTAAATCCGCGCTCTCATCATTTAATTCTGGCGTTGGCGGAAGAAACCGGCCACCACAAAAGGAGGCTTCCCGCCGCCTAAATAAGATCACTAATTTGAAATGCACACAGCAGCACACAGCATGTTAGTGCGCTTGTGTGTGTCTCTGTGTCTTTCTTCGTGGTTCGTCCTTTGATTGCGCATCCTATACCTTCACAACATCATGTACCAACTAGGCCCAACCCAAGTTTTATTGAAGCTTAGAAAAGGCGCATTTAAATTCAGATGGTCCGGCGGTTTTGAAATCAAACGACTAAACCCTGGATTTATTACTTCATTTGGGCAAAGGTAGCCCCGCAGAAAACATACTGTTGCGAAGTACATTTGGAGTGTTTACGTAAAGTAAACGATATGCGCTAAGTAGTGTCATGGTGCAATAGACGTAGACGCTCCAGGCAGCGAGTACGAAGTTATGCAATACCCTTCAGGCATGGTGCCCACGTATGTGGACACGACCTAAGCCTAAGTTGATTTTCGTGTACAATGCCAAGTTCCGCCTCAGAATTGCGTACACTAAACATTTAGACCCTTCCTGTGAAACCTGTGGTACCATTCTTCGCTGATACAATGAAACGTATTTTAAAGGGGAAAGTAAAGAAGGGCATTCACACATTTATTGGTGGGCCGGAAAAATAGCTTTTTTTTCGCACACTGTCCTTCCAACTGGCCGTTTATGGCGCAGTTTAGCAAACAAAAGGTGTCGATAAAGCAGTGTGCAAACAACCCTCGATTTGCAATGTATAGTCCAAGGAAAAGTACTCTGTTCAAGATTCAGTATTTTGCGTCCACAAATATCGACCTCATACCCTAATGCCCAATTATTCCGAGGGCTGTTTTCTTGTCCCGATGTTTCGTTTTTGTGATTAAGCTCTTTACTTAACTTATTAACTGCCGGTGTTCACGACCACGCGTCTAAAAACAAAAACGTGATCTTTTGAGCTGTGAAGGGTTGTTTGTGTAGACTGAGAATGGAGATGCCTCTGACGGCAATTTTTTCAATCAAAAAACCGTGGAAATTCTAGCGAGTGGCACTATCAAGGCGAATCACTTGCACGGTTGTTCAATAAAGGTGAAAAACACAAAATTTCTGATAATGGAGGCCTTGCTCTTGCCTCGTGGTAAGTAAAGGTATAAGCAACATGTGTTCGGCCAGCGTGGTCACAGATGAATCTTTTGCAGTTCATAGATGAAGTGAAGGTGCTAAATCTCACATCGGCGCTGAGAGTCCTAATGTCGGCGTCCGATACAACAAATATTTGGAAGACGTCTACAAGCTAGATTTTATACTGTCCCTGTACCCACAGCCCACGAGAGGAAGAAAATGGATGCATCGGGTCATCTATCAATTTAATTTAATCTGCTCTTTACAACACTTCATTGGAAAACTTCTGAAGTGGGAAGAGAAATTGCCGAAAAAAAATGCATTAGATTTGCACATCTTTTTTTTTCAACAATAATAACGCTAATGTATAGTATTCGCCTGCATAAAAGCGACAACGAAGAAGCGCAGCCGACTGAGCAATTAAAGTCTACAGATGGTTCCGAAGGATCCTCACAATACTGAGCCACTGCTGGAAAAGGAATCTGCTGGGCGGAACCAATGGCCCCCTACATATGTGCCTGCCGAAACCGCAACGGTGCCGATGTGGAGGCTGCGCGTCGAAGATCTGTATTTCGCAGATGAAATGGAAAAAAAAAACTTCCTTTCTCTATCACGAGTAACACACTGAAGTATAATACTGTGTAGGTCATCATGAGAAAAACAGACATTTATCATTGTCCAACATGGAGATGGCAAAGAGAAAAACAAGTTACCATGGTTTTCTACCAGCAGCAGCTTTGAGACGCGATGTCCCCATATGTGGACGCAACTACAGTGTGCGAAAATCTGAAACATTTTGCTTAGTTTATACATTTCTCTTGCAATAAGACTTTTGATAATGATTTATGGAATAACCGTCGGCAGATTTAATTGGCGCTTGAAGCGGATATATAATGCTTACAAGTGCTCTGGACTAAAAGGCGGCAAAGTAGGCGGCCCATTATTGGATTTCGCCTCCAGCGGCAGGGACTCCATCTCGCGACTTTGTACTTAGAGGCCAAAACGCACTAATCACAGGGTCATCGTAGCTTGTTACGCAGATGTTGACTCGAAATGAACGGAAACCATCCTTCTCTCCGATAAAGTGAGTGAAGAGCAAAGAGCACTATAAAAAGCCATAAGAGCGCTCTTTTTTCGGCGCAAACAATGAACAATACGCGACTTACTATCAGTTATTCACGTGCGTTCATAACTGGGTATTCTCTCCCACGATAGTGCACATGGTGGAAGGAACAAGGGATTCACGGGAAGACAAATGAGATGGCTTTGGAGAACAGCGTTTCTTGCGTGTGCACTGGCGCTTGCATGCGCTACCACACGCATGATGTCGCTGCAAGCCCATGAACGCGAGCACGCACCCGTTGTTAACGTCTGAAATAACACATACTCCAGCTCAGTCAGCCGCACGAGGCACTGACTTCAAGGCTTCGGTCGCTTTACTGATTGCGTAAGCGAAGTTCGCGTTCGCTCTTTTGAAGCGAAAAGCTTCACTACGCTCGTCAACACCGCGCTTAGTGTTGTGCAAGATTCTTCATCGATGATGTCATGATTTTGAAATTCTCTTCAAAGGGAGCGTTGACCGCTTACCCCTCCCGTTTCACGTCGGCCCTCTCAAAACCTCGGTGAGCGATTTCTTTTTTTTGTTGTCTCTGCTCTATTCCTTTCACCTCCTAGGAACGAGTTTCGGTGTTGTCATGAAGTCTCCGCTATCTACAAACACGCGCAATTTTACCTCGGCTGACCGTAGAAGGAGTACTCCGTACCTCCGTTGCGTTGAATAAATTCAGGCGTCTCCTCTAATTCGTGAATATCGCCAATATATCAAAGTAGCAACAAAAATAAAACAACTATTTGATTATTTCGTGATCAAAGCATACATAAGACTGCAGAAGAGAAAAAGAGAAGTCTGAAGTTTTTGAAAGGATGACCCCTGCTAAAGATTTTCAGGATAAATGATTTGCACAGTTCTGCACCCCTCCACTTTCACCAAACTTTTAGATCTAACCACATCCATTGGCGACCCAGCAAAGTTGCGTCCCAAACAAAGGCGCCCGAATACGAGGTTCGCTTTTATTCACCTATATTTCCACCACTTCAGCTGCTTCCCCTCAACGATACGAAGGACACAACTTTCTTGTGACGACGGTGCAACAGGTACAAACTGAGCTCAAGAACAAGAAAAGGGGCGCAATATCCGCTGCCATTATAACAAAATCAATTTTATTGTTTCGTACTTCCGAACCGTGGTAAAAGCCGCTAAGGGCGCGCCTAGTGGCTGGCACCATCTGGTCCGGGGCCTCTATTGACATAAAAGTGAGACACTTAAAAAAAAAAACATTTCGCGGTGCCATATCTTTTTTCCACATAAAAATCCTTCTCTTGCCCATCTATAAGCTTCCCTTAATACCTTCTGAGAGCACTTGGCTGAGTAGCAGCCACATCCCGAACAGTAGGACCCACATCTGCTGTAACAACACGGCACAATATTTCCATTCAGACGAAAACGCCGCCCTGCGGCTAACCAAGCCAGTCGGACTGTTGGCCACCAAACAAATTGTCAAATGTCCTGACGCAGTCCGCTTTGAAATAGACGTGAGAAAGAGGAGTGCTGCCCTCTACCCGCTACCGAAGAATCTCCGAAGCCTCACATACACAAAAACAACAGTTTGGGCGATAGAAAGCTGCGCAATGACAGGGCTTCGTAGTGCGCAGACTGAACGAAGAAGGTCATCAGAAAGCCGCAGCAAAATATATGACCAATAATCTCGTCGAGTTAGCGGCAGCTGGATGAACCATTTCGTAAAGACCGTCGCATCCCTGATTTGGAGGAGTGTAGGAGGAGTATGGTTTGCCATTCCGTGCTGGGATGTTTGAGCTGTTGGTGGAAGAAACCTTTTGTGCTCCCCGTGTCTGGCCGCCATGTGCCACTCTGTGCACAGCCTTTTATTCCTAAGCCGGCAACAACGAGCACGCTGCTTCCGGAAAACGACTAAATATTGACCAAGAAGTCCGCGTTCTTCTCGGCACCCGCTGTCAGTGCCAGTTGTACAATCTCGGCGGTGATGCTTGCTGATACAACTCAATGGTTGCCTGACAAGGCAAACGAATCGTGCAGAGGACGGCGAGGAAATAGAAGGCACAAGGAAAAGAAATATGAGTGGACCGCGGTGCTTGAAATCGGCTTCTCCGCGTATCTGTATCAGCCAGTCAGAACGATACTTCAATATTTAAAGACCGGGGTTCCTCAAGCATCTGAGTCTGCAACTGAGCTTTGTACATTTCATGAAGATTATCAGTGTATACTCAGACAACTGCACTTTTAGCCCTACAACAATACAATAGCTATTTGGAAAATAATTTCTAAAAGTTGCGTGCCCGGATAGTTTTTGGTAATCACATATAAGCAGACAACACAGATTTCACTCTTCTGTCGCCATACATGACTCTGCAGTTGCTTGAGATGGGTTGTTGTGCATGGTCAAACATAATTGCATACCGCACCATTCTCTATTTTTCGCACCATAGTACTTTCGCAACGCATCTAGACTAAGTACTGAAATATGACATTCTTGTTCGGAACGAATTTTGCTGACTAAACAAATAAATAGCAAGCTTCAGTACTTCGAGCAAGAAATTGCTAGCCAGTCTTCTTAGAAAACAGTCTTTTCAAAGCTGCTCTTAGCATTCTCATTTAGTGAGCGCATTTAGGACGAAGCTATAGGGGAAGCTTGTGGTGACCACTTTTTCCCGGCAACACTTGAATTAGATCGTGAGGTCGTGTTTCATTCTGGTGGATTTGACTTCATTATAGGGAAGCCCATGGTACGGGAATCACTTAAATTTGTGCAGTCGTGCAAAGCCGCAGCCTTTTTGGGAGCGTGCTCCTTTCGATGTGGGAGTTCTCTACTTCGTTTCCATGTCGTTAAAGAGGGGTGTCACTCGCATTCACTTCCTTGGATACAATCGCCCTGCTTCTCCATCGAAGACACCCGTCTGTCTCTTCGCATTAACTACATGGTCGAAACGAATGTTAATGGTTCTTGCTAATCCATAGCGACCTCACCGGGGTATTGTGTTAGTTGTTGCGATTGTCTCATCTTACTGACCTTATCAAACGATGGCCCCACATGCATTTCCAGAAATAAGAAATATATTGACTGTATTTGTCCTGACCGCGCTCACATTACTTATGGCCCTAAAATCAGCACCTTGTTAAAATTTTAGGCCTCCTCTTCCTATGCTCTGTTAAGAAACATCCTCACGCGAGCGCAGGCTCCTTGCTGTCCTTAGCTGCCTTTCAGTAATTATAAGTAAACCGCTTAAAAAAGATGCGTCTACTTTTAAGGACAGCCACAAGGCATTGTTGTTTAGTGCGCACAGCTTTAATCTTCGAACTTAAGTGCGTATTTTGAAGAAGTATGCTACATTTTAACGAATGTGTCATCTTTTTGGCGCTTGAAGATGGCTCACTATCTATACAAGGAACCAAACCTTGTGAGGTTGGATTATCGGGACGATTCGGTACCTTTTCTTTTCCTTGTTTGTTTTAGCGGGCGTCTGCTTTTTTTCAAAATGTCGGTACTAGCAGAACGGCGACTAATTCCTCCAGGTACTCACATTACATAGTATGCACTGACAGCAATAGGAGGCGTAATGAAGGAACATGTGTGCACACAGAAAGAATCCCAGATGTTCGCATTTTTGTTCCTATTTTCTCGACTCTCCATTCTTGTAGTTGGTTCACATTCAAGCGCTTGAGCGAATTTAGCGATTGAGCGGCTGGTCTCTGCAAAAAATTTCCAACTTGTTGGAATCTCGTCGCTCCAGCCGCTCGAACCGCAGCGACGGCTCGAATCAAGTTTTTCCGCTTCGACGCCAAAACTCGCAAGTGTTTGCACTTGCTTGTAAAACATGATTTATTCTAGGATTCTGCGAATGGTTGTGTCAAGCCTTGTCATTGTTATTTCACAGCACTTGGATGAGTTGTGTGTTTAATGCAACTTCGAACTTTTTCCTTTGCTCTGCTCTGGGGTCAACAGCTGTGACACACGCTCGCTTACTGCGCACAAAAAACGGCCACGCCCATTCCTGTCTCACTTCGCCTCCAGTCTGCGCTCACGCACAACGTCGGCTATTTAAACGCCTGGAACGAACAAAAACGGCAGCCGATACAGGTGATGAAACTCGTCGATTCTCGGAATTCTTAAATATCCCCAGGTGGTCAAACATTTTCCGGAGACCTCCATTACGGCACCTCTTCTTCCTTTCATCTTTCACTCCCTCCTTTACCGCTTCCTTACGGCGCGGTTCGGGTGTCCACCGAGATATGTGGGACAGTTACTGCGTCAGTTCTGTTCCCCAAAAGCAAAACCAAACCAGTTCTCGGGTACGCGGAATTCTGTCTCCTGGATGGTGACCACGAAGTTTCAGACCTAACGCATACGACCAATTTTATTATGTATTAAACAAAGCCTTATAAATGGTCTCGTTTCTTGTAATCTCCGCTTTCACATTCTCGTTAATGAAATTAGGAGATGCCTCTTTGGCTCCCCAAATTCAGAACACATAAGCTCTGGAAGAAAAATTAGTAGTCATGTAACATGTTCAGCTCATTACTTACAACCGGCAACTGCAGCAACAAATGAATGCGGGTGTTAACTCTGTTTGGTGGTTTGTTGGTTTCGTATATTTGCGCTTCGTACGCAGAGTGCATTTGCAAAAAGCCGAACAGGAATTATCAGAGGGAACTCGTAGTTGCTCGTAGCTACTCGTAATTAAGCAGTGCGCCGCACGAACTTCCATAACTATTTTGTCTCATGTTGGCTGGGGCGTAAGTAAAATCGTTGTAGGGAGTAGAACAAGCACTATTACAGGGAAAAAACGCGGTGCATGACTAGTTACGTTATGCTACTCGTAATTAAGCAATGCGCCACACGAACTTCTATAACTAATGTTTCTCATGTTGTGTGTGGCGTACGAAATAATTCAGCGCAATACGCCTTTGCCATTTTTCACGTGACGTGGCTTAGAAAACCCCAAGACCACTCACACGATAATACCGCCTAATTAATCGTGTGTCTGCCCTCCGGCACTGTGCGCAGGCACACTGTTCAGATGAATATCGCATAGCAGGTTCTAGTCGCCAGCAGAGATTCGTAACACATCTGCCGTTTTTTTTTTTTTCTCTATATTACCAATCTCTTGTCTGCCCCCGCATTCATCGGCGATAGTTACGCCTTGCGAAGGATACGTTCGGGAACATTGCTTCCTGCGCAGATAAGTCTTGCCAAGTATTTACTAGGGCTTCGCACAAATGACTGCGCCGAATAGGTTCGTCCTGTACATTGAGGAAAAATAAAGTTGGCAGCTGATACATTTGTCTGATCAGTCATCTAGCATTCATTTCTCTCTTCAGGAGAAGTTTTGTTAAGCTACAAGAGATCTTTAGATATATGCGTTGTCGGTGCACTATTTCTTCTAGCATCTGGTTTCTGTTTTCCACATAGGCACAAAACGGACAGGTACGTAAGTTTGTGCACCACAGTTCAAAAGGCGCAAACAAACACCTCGCACTATCTGTCAGCGTTAAGGGAAAAGTGAACAAGGCGACTGAAGCGTTAGCAACAAAACAGAAATCCTAGTTCAATGGGACCGAACAATACATAGAGCGGTTTATTCTCACTTCTAAGTCGCAATAATAGCTCTATGGAAGGTTTTATGAACCCCCCCCCCCTCTTTTTCTTCCCAATAACTGATATCTTTGTGATTATGTGGACCCGTTCCAGTATTCTCGTTCGCGTGCCATTTGACGCTGATAAAGTTACCTCAGAGTCCATTTCAAGAAATGACAAAGTAGTAAACACGCACAGAGAAAAAAGTTCGCGATGATGTGACATCTGATAAGAAAATTCTGCTTTTATTCTGTGATGCTTTTACTTTGCTGAATGTCTTTATTCTAAGCCGAGGTGGGGTGAGGAGGTGGCTGCTTGGTGGGGCTTCTGGAAGAAAGCTGGCTTTCCTACTGAGTCTCTGAATTCGATTTCGCCGTGGTGTTTCGTTTCGCTGCTTCTTGAAGGTGGATGCGTGGTTGGTGGTGAAAGGTGGAGTTAGGCGGATCAGTGATGAGTGGTGCTTCTGAAGCATAGATTTGGGTGAATAGATGGTTGATGGGGATCCTGGAGGGTCAAGTTTTGTGGTTGCTCGAGGGTGGATCGGTGGCTAGGAGGGTGCGGTAGGTAGGTGGCTGGTGAGTGCTGCTTTTGTAGAGTGGAGGTGGGAGGCCCCTTTGATTGGGCTGGGGGCTTCACTTCAACAGACATCAGACCCCAGCGGAGGAGGCGCTGTAGCCCTGCTTTGTCAGTAAAATTGAGCAGCCCTTGCGTCAGAGTTTACGCAGCCACTTATCAGGAACTGAGGACAGGACCTAATGACCGCCGTTCAGCATTGCGAACTATACTGCGTCAGTGGGACAAGGTTCTTTTTTGTGTAACTAAATGTACAGCTAACTGGTTGAATTTCGGCATTGGATTTAGGTTCCAGGTGCTCTCTCTCAAGCGCAAAATGTAGCGGCTTCTCGATGCCTTGCCAGACGTTTGTTGCAAAGCGATTCAAAGTTTAAGCAATGGGTGTGTATGGAAACCACTAAAATTTAGAGCCCTTTTTGGTGACGAAAATGTGATATTTTAATAATGCACAGCTCCGATCGCTTTTGGTGAGCTGCTTCAAATAGAATACGGACTTGGTATTCCCATATTCACTGCCCTGTGTGTGGAAACCAAACTTAAAATTGTACAAAATTGACGTTCTGGCAATACAGTTACCGCACCTCACGCTGGGGAACAATAAGCCAGTGCACCCACACCTCTGGGTATGTCGCGCAATAACCGAGTAGTCTGACCCTACACCACACATATAAAAAGGTTCTCCGATGCTACCACCGTGTGTTTGTTTGTTTGTTTGTTTGTTTGTTTTGTAATTGAAAAAATACAGTCCTCAGCTACTTGTCATGGGGCATGTGGAAGAAAAGCAAATGGACTAGATCGCTGCCCCGAATTCCTGGCAAAGTTCACTGTTGTGCAAGGGGAAATCTTCGCATGAAAAAAATCCATGCACGTCCAGGAAATTCTCCTAATGCTCCACTTGTGGATGGCGAGAAAAGCTCGCCCCTTTAGAAGGAAACGAATCCATAAACTGAGAAAGAACACAAGAGAGAGGTCTCTGAGATGTTCAGAAAAAAAATGAAATAAGACGAAGGCGACGGAAAGGGGCACTGACGTAATAGCCACCAGAAAGCAAAATATGAGATGACTGGTTATGTTTCAGGAAAATTAATGTAATGGGCCCGGCTTTGCATTTCATCCCTCGGCGCTCTGTGCCTCCGCCTTATCCTTTAAACAGCAAATAAAGACTGCGTCGAAGCACTCGAAGACTTCGCACTGCAAGTCGGTCTTGAACCCTCTTTCCAACCCTTCTTACCAAACAGCGCCAAGGTTCTTGGAAACTGACTTCTTTGTAACCATGCACCGCGACCGCACTTCTGCACTAAGCGCACTCTGGTGAGAATTCCTTTCCCATCGTCTTTCCAGCATTATCTCTCTCTCTCTCGCAACACTTTGGCGCATTTGTTTCAGTTCCTTTTCTTTTCTTTTTTTTTTGTCTATCGAAGATTCTCCTTCTAACCTGCCACTCTACTACCGGTTCCTTTTCTTTGTAAATGGGAGAACAAATTCTGCGGGGTGCGCTCTTTTTCGGGGACTATTTTTCTGCAGCCGGATGAGCTTTCTGGCGAAAAGATTTGCCTAAAAGTATAAAAACAAATTTATTTTCTGAACTAATGCTTTTCGGCGCTCTCGCGTCGCCTAGCCCGGTTTACACGAGAGCTCAGCGTGGCTTACTGCCCGGGCCGAAACGCCAGATAAGGTGGCGACAACGGCGCCTGCCGCATAAAACAAAAGAACCTGCAAGAACCGGAGACTACTTCGGCTAGGCATAGAAGGGCAAGGAGGAGGCGATGATTGAAACCGATGATAACTGTGCTCGCGGTGCACACCACAGAGAAATGCGAAGAGCATATGCGGCCAAAAGAGGTAAGAAGACTAGAGGAGGAAGAGGTCAGTACAATAAGAGGAGAAGGGTCCGCACCCTGGAGTCTTGCCTTTGTGTTACGTTATCTGCCTTGCGTCGCACAACAATGGGGGCAAGCGTGATTACAGGACCCCAGAGAAGCCTTAGGCTTCTTTATACTCGCTGAAATGCGGCAGTGGGATTCAAGAAAGGAATAGAAGGTGGTTGCAGCGTTACGACACAGTAGTCTCGAGAGAGAGAGAAACTCGTGCCGGTTTCCATGGCACCGTGTTGCCTCTCGGCTGCTTGGATATAAACGTTTTCGGGTTGTAATCACGAAATGAGAAGTGATGGCAAAAGCAATACACACGCAGTTTTCGAAAATCACGCGCGTGGTCATAGTGCGATAGGAAAGACGAAAATAAAAAGGAAGCACAAGGATGTGCAGGAGTGGCAGAGTACACCGTGGATATGTGCCATCACTTTAGAGGCAGAAACAACAACAAATGGAGGTGGTTTACTGCGGACTGGGAAAAAGAGGAATTCAAAGAGTGAGAGAGCACCACGACTGCGCGGGAGATAATTCTGGAAGAGAAGACAATCCCCGCGGTCGTAGCTCGTATCAATGTGGTCGCTGGCCTTCCTTTGATTTCCACCACCCGCAAATTAGCACGGTTCACCTGTATCCTGAGGAGCCGTGCCTGCATGTTTGCCACCGCGCTTGAGCATCAACCTCATGATGTGGCAGGTACATAGATTTCACTTAGCGCTCGTTCCATACAGAGAAATCTTATCGTAGATCCTGCCCTCACGCGGCCGCTCCTTTATCAGGTCGGCATTATCACGCACCACTGTGCCTGATTTCTTGTATCAGCAACGGTACGGCCTGGCGTTATGTTCGATGGCATATTGACGAATTTCAAGTGAGGGTCATACGAGGAGAGAGCGATTTATATATATTTAGGAAAAAAAAGACAAAACGCAAAAATTTTCATACGCTGTCCCTTAGCGCACGCCCTATACACGCAGTCTTCTGACTCGATCATAGGAAACAATATTTCGCAGAGTTCTTATGTAGGCGTATGCCTACTGGTGACGGAGTCCTGGTTTTCTTTACCCACGCTCCTCATTAAGCGTTCAAAATGCATCAACAAATAAACGCAGTACAGCGGAAAGCTTAACAAAGTTGGTGATACATCGGGTTATTAATCAAGGGCCAAACTGCCGGTGCCTGGCCGCATCTAAGGTAGACCATGGCAGCCGACTCTCAGCAGAAAGCATCTCGGGAAAAGTGGTAACCCGGTCTATATTCATGCAATCTAAAAGAACTAAAACAACTGATTGCCTAATAACTTACTGCAAATAAATCAAAGCTAGAAGGCAGTAGCAAAAGGTTCACCTGTCCCAGAGGAGCGCTTTAGTGTGCAACTCTTGATTCGAGATACAAATTCATTGATACGGCGCCGCCATCACCGCGAAAATGCACACGCTGCGCTTCGAGAGGCGTTGATGGGTAAAGGCCGCACCTGAGTGGACCGACTGAGCAGCGACATATCGCCTGGAAGACGTACGGCCCCGCGCTCGGTACGAGCTGGAAAACGCATTGCTTGGATTGTTCGCCGAATTTATGTGTTGCTGCAAAAAATGCACTGAAAAACCTGACCGTCGTTTATTTTTTCTGCATAACTTTCTGCTCGCCTGCGAGGCCACATGAACTATTTCACATAGCCGGTTGACTATTAAAGAAAAAACAAACAAAACAAACTGGTGGCGGCTACTGACACAAAGCGGATGCGGTTAAAAAAATAGGGGCAGCTAACCATCGCGTTTGCTGCAGTATGTTTCCTTTTCCACGCCAGCGATTTCTCTTTTCCGCTTTCGCCACGTGTTTTAGGAGTCGCTCCTTTTCGACTCTGCAAGCTAGTGCATAAATGCTATTAGAGCAGTGATGCACTTCCGGCGATTCCTTCATCAAATGCATGGACGTCCTATTTGTTGCAGCGAAGAACTGTTATGGAATGGTTATTCTGCTCCAAAATACCTGTGCTTTCAAAAAGATAGCAGGCAAAACAATGCCTTCAGTGCAAGTGACTCGAATAGCCAAAATTTGTTGGTTCATCTCCAAGAGTAACAGCATTTTAAAAGTTTTACAAACTGATATGGATATTACCGTGGGCTACATGCCTTTCAGTAAGTAAAAAGACTAACAGTGATAGTAAAAAGTTGACTACTCAATATTAGTTTAAAGGTCTGCTAGTTAGTACGCCTTGACTGTATTCTGATGCACTACACCGCTTACAACGCTGTGCCGAAAAAAAGCGCTCTTCAAACTCAAGAAGCCCATTTTTAAAGTTTGCAGAACATCTTAGGTGAAACAAAGCATCTGAGGTAAACAAAACGCTGGGTTCTCTCAACAGCAACTTCTCATTTGCTCAAGGTGCACATTGTCGCCATAAGCGCTGCTGCTTCGAATCCTCGAGATTGTCTTCGGAGCCATAATAGGCGCGACAACCGAGGGGCACCCCAATGAAAGCGAAGGAAAGAGGGGGAGCAACAGGTAAAGGCAAGAAGACAGCGCTGTACAGCCGCTATGCTTGGCTGCTCGTGGCGCACACACGTCACTTGCGAAAAAAAAAATTCTTGAGCTTGTCTCAACTCTCGTAATTTTTCTTCTTTTTCCGTAAATTTTCTTGTCCTCCAATCACTCTCTGCCCTTCTGAATTCACCCTCCCTCGAGACATGCTCCGGGCTACCAAGGCAGCACAATACTTATATGTGGCATTGCCTTTTATTTACCTTTACTTTTTTCGGCATTTTTCAAGCTTCTAAGGCAATGCATCCAAATTCATGTGCCTGGGCGACGGCAAAGCGCAGTATAAAATTTACCCTGTCAGAAAAGGTGAGCGCGATATTGCAGGGCAGACGCAATAACCCCGGAGCACCTTTCCAAGCTGTCCCCCATCCTCTATCAGCACTACTCGCTTTCCATCCCCTTCACATCCGCACATTCTGCTGAGCTCAGCGTTTTACCGTCAGAAGGAACAGTACTTTGGTCCTCAATTTATTTATATTTACGCAGTGTTTCGTTTTATACCTCTGTAAAAAACAATACAGCGGCATATGCACAAAAGAAAGAAAAAAAGCCATGTTTTTTTTTTAATTTCTGTAACAGCTGATACTTTTCATAAATCCTCGTACTGACCTTATCGTCCGGTATTGTTCAATAATATTCGAGGAAATTTTTCTGTGCCTGCCTCTCATAACATGCGCGCCTGGACGCACACTTCTTACAGTGCATGTCTTTGCTAACTCTGCTTTACTGACGAAAGAGCTAACGTGAAAGCTGCTGCGGTTAGATGTTTTGTACGTCTGGCATGAAACCTTTGGTGTCTCGTAAAATGAAAAATATTTTTAAATACGAAGTTTTTCGCACATCTCTACAAACATTTAAGCTTCGTGCTGACGCATCTTGCCTGGTGAATTTCACTTTTCAACAAAACGCAACTTGTAGTCCGCAACCTGGCACTTTTTGTCATGATTAGCAAAGTTTTCCGATAATTATTTGCTACTGCCCTGTTTTGCGAAGAAGCGTAAGTGCTTCTGCAGATAGATTTTACGTTGTGATTTCAATTACGAGGGGGTACCCAAAAGAAACCGGACTTATTTTTGTTTGAACTTATTTGTTCTTATTTTCAGCACAGACCTTCAATATCCTTCAAAGTGCTCTTCACTTACAATGATACCTTTGTCGAATCTTTCATTCGATTTTTCAAAACGTTGTTTAAATTCATCTTTTGTGATATTTGACAGTCCCTCCGTCGTTTTTTTCTTCACCTCAGCAACTTCAGCGAAACGCTTTCCATTCACCTGTCTTTTCATTCTACGAAACAAAGAAAGTAGCACGTGGCAAGGTCGGGTGAGTATGAGGGTTGAAGAACAGAGGTCATGCCATTTTTGGTCCGAATTTGTCGTAGAGACAGGGCTGTGTAGTGGAAAACCCAGTCACCCGACCGCCACAAATCTGGCCGCTTCCACCGCACACTGTTGCCCAATCTTTTCAAAACATCCAAGTAGAAAGCCTAGCTAACTGTCTGACCCTGCGGAACAAATTCTAAATGGACGACTCCTCTCACGTCGAAAAAACAAATCAGCACTGTTTTGAGGTTTGGTTTCACCTGACGAGCTTTCTTGAGGCGAGGTTCATTTGAAGTTTTCCATTGGCATGATTGTTCCTTTGATTCAGGATTCGATTCAGGAACACTTGAGTTGTCTCCATAGCATCGTACGTGTACGTCTTTCTTAATATTTCAAGAGTTTCCATTCAACTTTTTCCGAGCAAAAATCAGAATTCCACCGGCGCACGCTGTTCACGAAAATCAGCCATTGCAAAAACGACATTCACACAAAACAGTCGTCACTCTAAAACTCTGCCTAAACTAGTCTGACCTCCTTAAACGACGGCACTCGGCTTACTGACTCTGGAATGTTCGTTCTATGCGCTCCTAGTGGCAAAATGCGGTACCACAGAAGCTTTGCCGACCAAAAAATTTAGTCCGGTTTCTTTTGGGTACCCCCTCGTATATGCAAAACAAATAGCTTAAAGTAAAGAATACTCTGGAGCTGCAAAATGACGAAACTATGCCTCAGGCCTCTTTTCTGGCCAGCTAGCTAAGGTAGCATGTTCCCGTGAAGTCCTCCTATCGAAATATTTTTTGAAGTCTCGACACACTCGAAGAGCGCAGCGTTTTATTGAACAGATCATGAACTGAGTCTTATAATTAGATTCAGAACTCATGAAATATCGTTCAGGGTGTTGCGTTTCAGCGAGCGTATAAAATGCGAAGCCTACGCAGATGTCGAACATCGCGATGAAAAGTAGTCCGCCGTTCCGAAGCAGACAGGAAAGTGCAGCGGTTACATTCAAAAGACGACTTCTTTCGAAATGCAATGAAAGCTTTTTGTGACTAGGAGAAATGCAGTTCCTCCGGCTAAGAATGCTAGCATCTATCAAGTGCGCGCCGAAAAACGTGGTCTTTGTCACGTGCAACATGATTAGAACTTTGCACTGCAGTTCCAAAAGAAAAAATGGCTGAGGCTTAGCTAAGGTTAAGCCTAGTCAGATGCGAAGCATATTGATGGCTAGGCTTGGTAATACATGGCTTTCCTTGGTTGAATACTTGGTCATTTTAATACAACCACTAGAAGCCTTCGTCGTGGGGGAAGACAACGGCATGGCTACAGCGGAACGCCGACTAACCCCGAGACGCGCGTTGGGTGAGCGCCTGGATTGCCACGGAAGCCGCGTCCGCCTGCCCGGTGGAGCGAGCGTTTCACCTACACCGAGTGTGAACGCGCGTTCGAAATGCGCGGGAATGCCGCTCGAGGACATTCCGGCGTCTGTGCGATGGCATCGTTCTCCCTCTCCCAGCGCGTGACGGCGATCTGTCGTGACGTCATTGTGTCACGTGGTGTGACGTCACCATACCACGTGGTCTGCACGGCGTGCAACCACAGCGACGGCCCAAGTTGGAGCCCCGTCTCTCATCGGTCGTGACGTCATTGTGTCACGTGGTGTGACGTCACCATACCACGTGGTCTGCACGGCGTGCAACTGCAGCGACGGCACGAGTTGGAGCCCTGTCTCTCACCTGTCGTGACGTCATTGTGTCACGTGGTGTGCACGGCGTGTAACCGTCACGAAGGGCTTGGGTTACCTATTGTAATATGTTTCGCACAAAAATATTCCGTAGTGGAATCAACCGGTACGACTGGTCTTTGCCAATAAATTTCCAATATTGGCCTATTACCTGTGTCGATTGGGCTCTTAGTCAATAAGTGGCAAAAGCGGAAAATGGGGAGGAAAAATAGGGGAAAAAGCTCTTTATATACATTTCTTCCTGTTCTCTTCGGATGGCTTTCGCTTCCATAATAAACACAAGCAGACCACACTCACGCACCGACAAACACGCCCACACATGCGCGCAAGGACACATGAAACCGAGCACACCTCAATTTATCTAACTTCTCGAGCAGAGATCCCGTGTCTCCACCGGCAGCGTATTTCGAATTGTAGAACCGATTTATTTGCAGAGGAGACCAATAAGCGCTCTTCATCTTCGCACATATTCTGTTGGGACTGCCGCCGCGGTGGCTCAGTGGTTATGGCGCTCGACTGCTGGCCCGAAAGAAGCGGGTTCGATCCCGGCCGCGGCAGTCGAATTTCGATGGAGGCGAAATTGTGGAGGCCCGTGTGCTGTGCGATGTCAGTGCACGTTAAAGATCCCCTGGTGGTCGAAATTTCCGGAGCCCTTCAGTACGGCGTCCCTCATAGCCTGGGTTGCTTTGGGACGTTAAACCCCAAAAAAACCAAAAACCAAAATCTGTTGGGACTTGCGTCGGTCGGTCGGTCGGTCGGTCTGTCTCGGTCGGTCGGTCGGTCGGTCGGTCTGTCTCGGTCTGTCTGTCTCGGTCTGTCTGTCTCGGTCGGTCTGTCTCGGTCTGTCTGTCTCGGTCGGTCTGTCTCGGTCGGTCTGTGTCTCTGTCTGTGTCTCTGTATGTGTCTCTGTCTGTGTCTCTGTCTGTGTCTCTGTCTGTGTCTCTGTCTGTGTCTGTCTCTGTCTGTCTGTGTCTGTGTCTGTCTCTGTCTGTCTGTGTCTGTGTCTGTCTCTGTCTGTCTGTGTCTCTGTCTGTGTCTGTGTCTGTCTCTGTCTGTCTGTGTCTCTGTCTGTCTCTGTCTGTCTCTGTCTGTGTCTCTGTCTGTGTCTCTGTCTGTGTCTCTGTCTGTGTCTCTGTCTGTGTCTCTCTGTGTCTGTCTCTGTCTGTGTCTGTCTGTGTCTCTGTCTCTGTCTGTGTCTCTGTCTGTATCTGTCTGTGTCTCTGTCTGTCTCTGTCTGTGTCTCTGTCTGTCTCCGTCTGTCTCTGTCTGTCTCTGTCTGTGTCTGTCTGTGTCTGTCTGTGTCTCTGTCTGTCTCTCTGTCTGTGTCTCTGTCTCTGTGTCTCTGTCTGTGTCTCTGTCGGTCTCTGTCTGTCTCTGTCTGTGTCTGTCTCTGTCTGTGTCTCTGTCTCTGTCTGTCTCTGTCTGTGTCTCTGTCTCTGTCTGTCTCTTTGTCTCTGTCTCTGTCTGTGTCTCTGTCTCTGTCTGTGTCTGTCTGTCTGTCGCTGTCTGTCTCTGTCTGTCTCTGTCTGTTTCTGTCTGTCTCTGTCTGTGTCTCTGTCTCTGTCTGTGTCTGTCTGTCTGTCTGTCTCTGTCTGTCTCTGTCTGTCTCTGTCTGTCTCTGTCTCTGTCTCTGTCTGTCTGTCTGTCTCTGTCTGTCTCTGTCTGTGTCTCTGTCTGTCTGTATCTGTCTGTCTCTGTCTGTCTGTGTCTGTCTGTCTGTGTCTGTCTCTGTCTCTGTCTGTCTGTCTCTGTCTGTCTCTGTTTGTCTCTGTCTGTCTGTCTCTGTCTGTCTGTCTCTGTCTGTCTGTCTCTGTCTCTGTCTGTCTCTGTCTGTCTCTGTCTGTCTCTGTCTGTGTGTCTGTCTCTGTCTGTCTCTGTCTCTGTCTGTCTGTGTCTGTCTCTGTCTGTGTGTCTGTCTCTGTCTCTGTCTGTGTGTCTGTCTGTCTGTCTCTGTCTGTCTCTGTCTCTGTCTGTCTGTCGGTTTATGGGGTTTAACGTCCCAAAGCGACTAAGGCTATGAGAGACGCCGTAGTGGAGGGCTGCGGAAATTTCGACCACCTGGGGTTCTTTAACGTGCACTGACATCGCACTTTACACGGGCCTCTAGAATTTCTCCTCCAAAGAAACTCTAGCCGCCGTGGCCGGGATCGAACCTTGGTTAGTGCTAGTATATATTAATGTTTATGTTTACACATACACGTTTGTATGTGTAAAAAGACGTTTATATTTATGAAGATATGAATCGGAGCCAGCAATAATCGGAGCAAGCACTGGAACAAAAACAAGCGTACAGGCAAATTAGTCAAGTCCTACAGCACTATGGCCACCCACTGAAATATGCAAATCTGGCGCCTCTGAACTGACTTAAAATATAAAAAACTCGCCAGTTTTAAACCTGATGACAAGAAAAGGCGGCTGCAGGACAGATCGAAGGAAGACGAGAAAGTTAGATGGTAATCGCATTGTTATAAATTCTCCTAGCCACACTAACGCAGAAAATACAAGGACGAGTGAAAGACGCCGCCATTCGATGCCGAAAGACGAATCCTCTGCCGCCTTGCTGCTCCTTCTATTTCGCCAGATTATTTATTTCTTCACTTCAACCGCGCCGCTCCGTACTATTCTCCCTGCCTTCTAGTTCTTTATTTTTCTGCCGCAGTCCTAAGGCCTTAGCCCTCCTCATACGGGAGCAGGCGGAGCGACTGAACGCGGAGAAGGAGCATACGTCGGCAGCACTAGTAAAGACTAATCCGACGTATGCAAATAAGCCGTCTGCAAAAGAATCCCTGGGCGATACTGCTCCTTCTGCCGCCTATGTCATTCGTGCTGCTTCCATCCAGGGTGTCGAACCGGAATTTTTTCGGGTTCGGTTCAGGTTCGGGTTCACACCTTTCGGGTTCAGTTCCGGGTTCGGTTCCAGAGCGACATTCTGTTCCGGTTCGAACCGGTTCGGACCGTACTGAACCGGTTCGAACCGG